>NW_026652280.1:20226663-20295163 GCF_009828535.3 Hylobates moloch | reverse complement strand
GTCCAGAACCAGGCAGTTCTTTGAAGACCATTGTTGTTGGGGGATATAATATAAACCTGTCTCCCTTCATTGCTACTCTCTCCAGACCCCAATTTAAGCATGGTATTTTCTTCCCAGTTTGGAAGGAGGTAGCCCCAAACAAGGCAGGGTATGTTTCCAGAACGTCAGACTGGGGTCCCGCTGTGTGAATGATCTAATTGGACTCATGGTGATGCTGGTTTGAAATGGACATTCTTGCTAATGATGATTCAGACAAAAGCAAACACCTTTGGGGATGTCTGCAAAGCTCACAAGCACCACCACCCGTCCCTGCTGCCCACAGAAGTGCTTTATTGGTAGCTGAATTTAGATACACGGCCCTGCCCTCTGGCTATATTGGGTTAGACCAAGCTCAGTAAATGAAATCTCTTCTTTGAAAATTTGGGATAGGTACTAAGAATGACAGACAATTAATTGCAGTGTGGCTGGCAAAATAACAGATGAACTTGGTAGCCATTGGCTGTCATTTTCCACTAACCTTGTAGTCTGGCTGCGGAGGAAGAACAAAGCAGCCATGCCCAGATAGAAGCAATGGTAAGAGATGGGGAAAGAGTGCTCGCGGCCTCTCAACAGCCTCCTGCTTCCTGGTTTAGGCCCACGTGAGGCCTGATGGGATTTCTACTTGTGGATCTGGTGAACTCTCTTTGCATAAAGCATTATCTGCTTAAAACAAATCCCCTGTTTTCAGTTTCAGGTGAAAACCGGTTTCTATGTCTTGACTCCGAGTTTGTAAATAATCTTAACCATTACACAAAAAACTGAGTGTTAAGGAAGGTGCTGCAGCAAATGATCAGGTTAAACTGATCAAAGGCCCTGGGCTCAGGTGCTCTCTGAACTCATTTCCAACCACAGAATGTCAGGTCTCGAAAGGGCATGAGAGAACATCGGGTTCAACCTTCTAGTTTTGGAGAGGGACATCGAATAAAGTGACCTGTCCAGGAGATTAGCGACCTGCGGCATGGACAAGCAGCAGACCTTTTCTCCCCATGTTTTACTGTAAAAACTTCCAAACATACAGAAAAGTTGAAAGAATTTTGATACAAATCCATCTAGATTCTACAATTTGCATCTCACTGTACTTTTTTTTTTAATCACATCTATTCCTCTCTTTATCCACATTTTACTTTTTTGATACATTTCAAAGTTGCAGAAATCAGTAACATTTCCCCCAAACTCTTCAATATGCGTGTCATTAACTAGTGCCACGTTTGTTTATAGTTTCTCTTTTCTTCTTGTGAAGCAAATTTTGTATCCAGTGCAATGCACAAACCTCTTAGGCACACCATTCAATGATTCCCCAAAAAGCACACATCTGTGTAACCCAAAACTCTCTCAAGATAGAAAACATTACTCTCACCTGGGAAAATTCCCCCATCCCCATTCCTGATCAAGGCCTACCCCCTAGCCCTAGAGGCAACCACCACGCCTTTTCTACCATAGATTGGTTTTGCCTGTTCTAGAATTTCATAAAACGGAAGCATACAGTTCATCTTTGTGTAAGGCTTCTTTCACTCAGCAAAATACTTTTGAGATTTAACCTTGTTGTTTTATGTACTAGTAGCTGGTTCCTTTTTATTGCTGAGTAGTAAGTATTCTATTGTTTGCGCAAATACAATCACTGTTCGTCTAGTCATTTTTCTGTTAATGAACACCTGAATTGTTCCCCATTTGGGGCGACAGTAAGTAAAGCTGCTATGAATATTGTTCTAGCTTTTTTTGTGGACAAAGATTTTAATTTCTACTAGGTAAATAACTAGGCATGGAATTTGCTGGGTTCTAGGGTAACTTACTGGGATACATTTAGTTTTATAAGAAACAGCAAGACCTTTCTCCAAAATGGTCATACTAGTTTATGTCTCAACAACTGAAACAAGAGTTCTAGTGGTTTCACATTTTGGCCAATATTTCATATTTTTTGTCCTTTTGATTTTAGCCATACTGGTGTTTATGGAGTGCTACTTTACTGTGATTTTAATTTTTTCCATTTCCAAGACAACTAACGATATTAAGCAGCTTTTCATGTAATTTCAAGTAAGATTTTCATGTACTAATTGGCCATGTATCTATCTTTCTGAAGTATTTGTTCAAATCTTTTGCCCAATTTTTTTGCATTTGTTATTGAGTTATAGGAGTTCTTCATATTTCCTAGATCCCAGGCCTTTGTCAGATATATTTTCCAAATATATCCTCTCAGTCTGGCTTGCCCATTTATTTTCTTAATGGCATCTTTTAACGTATAAAAGTTTTTAACTTAGAGTTGAATTTATCATTTAATAATTTTATGGTCATTGATATGGTCATTGCCAATCTGGGTCACGATACAGAAACTTTCAAGTTGCAAAGATACTTCCAAGTTGCAAAGATATTCTCCTACTTTTTTTTCTAAAAGCTTTATAATTTTGGCTTTTATGTTTACGTGTATGATGCATGACAAATTAATTTTTGTGTATAGTGTTAAGTAGGGGTCAAAGTTCAATGTTTTTCAGTTGTTTAGCACCATTTGTTGAAAAGACTTTCCCTTCCTGGTCTGATTATTTTGGCACCTTTGTTGAAAATCAAATAGCTATAAACCCCATTGATCGATTTGTTGATACTAATGCCACGCAGAGTTAGATTCCAGTCCTCCAGAGCCAGTCTACAAATCACGCAGAAAAACTGGTTGCTCTGTTTATAGTGACATGCAGCTAGCTAGTCTCCCCGCACCAAGAAAAGTGTAAATTCCTGCAGAAGAAAACCCATCTCTTCCATTTCAGTACATTCCTCACAATGCTATGCTCATACTAGAGGTCCAAACAATTACTGAATACAACAAAAGTCAGAGTCAAGTTACAAATGGTATTGTGGAAACTGTTGAAGCGTAACTATGGCAAAGAAGCATTTTAATATAATTGAGAAAATGGAGGGATAAACAGACTATTGTTTTATTTCCTTTCCAGATAGTCTATTTATGTTTAGAACTCTCTCAGTACTAATGTTACCAGTGGCGCGTGCGCGTGCACACACACACACACGTTGAACACAGGAGGAAAATAAAAATGAATGTGCATTGCATTGCTAAATAGTTTTTTATTTATAATTCGTATAGTCAATCTCCCCACTTCCTAAACTGATGAGGATGGGTTTTGGAGGCTTTTATTTGCTAACATTGATTTTAATTATTATATATACTAAACTGTTTGTAGCTCTCTCTGCGTTTATCTTGTGATGAATTATTTTTAAAGCCTACTACATATTGCATTCTAGGTGGTGAAATTCTTGAAAACTCAAACAATGGACTGAAAGTCATCCCTCTTTAGCATAGGGAAGCCAAATGTCCCATTGTCCTGACACTATTTCTTAAATTCAGTGACTACATAAATATATAACATTCTCACACACATATGCAAAAAGCTGAGTAGCTGACAACTCAGTCTACTGATTGACTGTATGATTTGGCCATTTTGAGCTTTGATCTGTCCAGATATAAAATTAAGGAAAACTAGGACATTAGTTAATCAAATAGATGCCTTATCTGCAATCGGATCTGCTGCTTGAACATATTAAGTGATCTTTTGCATGCTCACAACTGTAGTCTACATTTCTGTTTTCATTAGCCTATTTGATCTGAGAATGTTTGATGCTGATGTTTGTCTTCTATTCTTCATTACACAGTACATATTTTGCTTTTAAGCTTTTTGTTCTTTTGCATGCCATAGGTAAAATCAGGCAATATTCAAGGAATGCTGCTTCTTTTGCCCAAGTCTTAGCACCATCATTTTTGCTAGTTGCATTGACTTTTTTTTAAAAACGAACTTTAAGTTCCTGCAGAGCCAAGCATAATGTATTCTAGGTAGTTTATAAGCCATGATTTCTTTCAGAAAAATACAATAGACAAGGTTTCCACTAAATGTAGCCTTTGTACTTTCTTTGTTTCCTCCAGGTCATTAACCTTTTCACCTATAATCACCTTAGCGATAGGATTTAGGCAACTATTATGTAATTGATCATTAGCAAAAAAGCCTGGTGGCAAAAAAGAAATACTTTTCTTTTGAAACATATGATAAACACTTAACCTCTAGATTGATGTTTCATTTCTTAACTGATTATTAAAAGAATCTTAATTCTACCTTAAACATTTAAAAACTACACAGAGATTACATTTATTTCAGAATCAGTCTTCAAGTGGTGAAAAGTTGTTGGTGATATTCACATTCTATAATACCCAACTAAAATGTTGCTTACATTTTATATTTTATTTTTGTTATATTTTATATAGCCAAGAGAATGCCTTTATTTTTTGGAGGAAGGTGGCTGAAGTATTTAGGGGTGAAGTACATGACATCTGTAATTTACTTTAAAAACTATTAGCTACCATTTATCTATTTAATCTATAAGCAAATGTAGCAAACTGTAAGCTGTTGATTTTATGTCATAGGTATATATGGGTATTCATCCTACTATTCTACTTTTCTGTATGCTTAGAATTTCCATATGAAACAGTCCACAAATCTATTCATAGTCTTTGATAAGCCAAGTCTTATGACATAATTGTCATGTTATGCTTCCTGGTTTTTTTTTTTTTTCTCACATGCAAGATCAAAGAAGCCGCACTCTATGTTCTATGAGGCCCTTTTCTAGGTATAAGGTCTGAATTCTTACAATTTGAAGACTTTCTACTTGCTAAGAGGGTGAAGTTTAGAAAGAATGTAAAGATAGTTAAACCTACCATCTTTCATCTAAATAATTAAATTGAGGTCAATCAAAACATGCCTAGACCAGAAAGTGTTAAGCTGCTTTAAGAACAACATATAGATTCAGTTATTATTGTTCATTTCCATTCATACACGTAGAACATAGAACATAGTAGCTGCTGATGTTAGGGAACTGTTTACTTTAGAAGAACAACCTTTCCTTGGGTTAGAGGTAAACGGCAAAAGGAAAGGCATCTTAAAAAGCAAAGAGAAATAAACTGGAGAGCTGAAGAAGGTATGGCCAGAATGAATTTCCTTTGCTTTTTAAGGGAAATGAAGTAGCATGTACTCACTTCTCCTCAATCATTTGCTTTTGATACTCCTCATACTCCTCTCTAGTCATCCCTTGAGCTGCTGCAGGATCAGATGCACCTCCTTCTTCTTTATTTTCTTCAGACCCACCACCAAATCCTAAATTCTTTACCTGGTTACTTATCATACTTTTCATAAGGAAAGCCATTTTTTCTGCCCCAGAAAAATAAAACCAAAATTCAGACAAAAGCTGAAAAAAAAAAATCCAAACAAACTCAAGAGAAAACCTCCAAATATTCTCAATGACAGCAATACATTTAAGAGCAAAGGACTTTGCACAGCCTCATCTATTCAAGGGCATACTGATAGAGAAGAGTGGTTTGTCGGCTGTAAGCTGGATTAAAGTGGTGAACTCCTTAGTATATAGAGGCAGATGGTTCAGATTACTGAAGCATACAATCAGAGGCAACTGCCTACCTTCTGAATTAATACACTCAGCTAATTTCACAGGAAAAAGAAATCCCCACATCATCTACCCCCTTGCCTACCCCTTTCTAAATTTTTAATTATAGGCACAGCAGGGCTTCATCAAGAGTCCTGTTTCAATTAAATTAATCAGAGCTGACTGATTATATAGCTGTTGTGGAATTTCCAAATTCCAGCCCTTGAGCAAAACATCCTGTTGAAAAACTGAGTCCAATGAGACTCAAAACCCAGAATGCTTCATTAAGCAAAAATAATCCTTTTGATCCATCATTTTATCTCACTGGACTTTAAGTACTATGCAAGGATTTGCTTTTTAGTTTGCTTGAATTCGGTTTGCTTCAATAGTTACTGTGTCCCACACATAAATACACAACTGACAAATGCAAAGACCCAGACAACAAGGTCCTTGGTTTACATCTGGAAGATTATCTTAGCCTTCTCCTGCACGGAAATGTTACTTGTCTACATGGAAATGATGTGCTTGACACTTCGAGACTCTGATCCAGAAGGTAAGACCATTATGTGAGTCAAATCATCAATATGTAAGGGGTCACCTTTTTTCTCTTGCATAAAGAGTGCACCTCCTGGGTGCTCTGTTTAAGCTCACTAGTGTACTTGGATGAAACTGACAATGTTTTGTGTCCCACCAGATTCTCTATGGCTGTGGTTTTCTTCAGGTCAAGGGAAGAATTGAGTACAGCTAAGACTTTAATCTACACTAGTATCTTTCTAATTAAAGCATGCCAAAAAGGGTGGGGTGGGAAGGAAGAAATGTAATCCATTGTTATTTTATCTGAAGGCATGAGTCCTCTCAGAAAACAGGTGATTATCTCTCTGATCATATAGAATTATATAATCTGGATTCTTGCCTAAAATGCTTGCTTTATGTATTTTATCGTCTGCTTTCCCTTTTAGTAATCTATTTTAAAATGCTGCGTAAATGGTCTCAATATGAAAGGCTAAAAAAGATAATTCAGGGTGAAATATAAGCTGTACTCAGGGCTTCGAGGAGAATGTACATCAATATTGAGCTCCACTTTCACTTTTAGATGGGTTGCTTGGAACTTAACACGTTCACACCATTATCTCTAAATTACCATTTATAATAAACTACATTGCATGCCCATTGAGGAATGTTACTAATTAATGTTGTCTCATAGAACTTTTCAAACTATAAAATAAAAGCCACAGCCTTGTGTTTCTGTCTGTTCTGTCTACATTTTATTATAAGTAATTATTTAGATTTGTTATAAAATCTATTCTAAAAATTCCATTGTATGAGGAATTAGGAAATATTAATGGTGAGAGTGTCAATTCTAAATTCCAGCACCCATGTGTAAATGAGTTTCTCCCTGTCCAGTCCTTTTCTGAATGTATGTTTGTGTGGAGGGGATAGGAGGAGGGGGTGTCACGCATTATGGGGACTCTTCGGTGGTAGCTTCAGCAGGGTGGCCATGGAAGGCCTCCTGAGAGTGCTTTATGAAATCAAATATCTTATTATTTCCTCAACAGGTAATTCCATTGAGAATGAGGTCACGACTTAAAAAACTTTTTACTCCTCGATTTATTACAATGACCTTTGCCCTTGGACATTCAGGAACTACTAGCTGGTGTGTAGCATCTTTATTTTATTTTTTTTTTTGGAGACAGCCTCACTCTGTTGCCCAGGCTGTAGTGCAGTGGCCGGATCTCAGCTCTCTGCAACCTCCGCCTCCGCCTCCTGGGTTCAAGCGATTCTCCTGCCTCAGTCTCCCAAGTAGCTAGGATTACAGGCATGCGCCACCATGCCTGGCTAAGTTTTTGTATTTTTGGTAGAGACAGGGTTTTGCCATATTGGCCAGGCTGGTCTTGAACTCCTGACCTCAAGTGATCTGCCTGCCTCAGTTTCTCGAAGTGCTGGGATTATAAGTGTGAGCCACCAAGTCTGGCTGTAGAATCTTGTAGAAATGGTGGTAGAGTCTTCCATTCCTTCAGAAAGGGGAAATGAATGCCCTGGGTTCATGAATGGGACCTCTAGGTGTCCCCATCCCATGGCTGCCTACTGTCCTTGCATAGAATCCCCACTCCTTGCTGCAAGATTGCCCACTGCCTAGCTGCCAGCCTCCTCAGCCACACTCCCTTTGCTCGTTCTAATCACATTCATGTCCTTGTTGTCCCTTAAAGATTGCTCCCACCTATGTCCTCGTGGAACCCCCTGGCCTGTATTGCTCTTCCACATCTCTAGGTGGCTCACCTTTGCTTAATTCAGGTTTCTGTTCTCATTCACCTTCTTAGAGGGACTTCCCTGACCATCCTAAGATACCCCGCCTCCACTACCCCACCTTTTAATCCTCTATCCTATTCTGTTTTTCTTCATAGCACCGCACTCTAACTGAAAGTATATTTTCATTGATTTAGTTGTTTCCTTTCCATCTACTCCATTGGAATGTAAGCTCCGTAAGAGAGACCCATGCAATTTTGTTCACCCTTGCATCCCCATCTCTGAGAATCATGCTTGGCACATAGTAAGTGATCAATAAGAATCTTGAGGGAAAACAATGAATGAATGATTGCCACTAGGCCTAATGGCTTATTTTTGAGCAATTCACTTTCAATGGAAGTAATCAAGATACTACATCGGATGATGGAGGCACTTGGAGAGTTATATTCAGGCAAAAGTGAGACAGGAGAATAGGGTCTAGGGGCAGGGAACCTAAGGCCAATTCATGCTGACTTCCTGGAACTAAATTAAAAGGAAAACCCCAACTTTCCACACCTAAGTAACAAAAGGACTGGAAGCTACTTCCTTACTCCCTTTGCAACTCCCCGCCCCCAACCCCCACCAACTTTTTCTACATGGCAGATGGAAAATTCAAAGTATCTCTGATTGGTTGCTTTCTGCAACCAATCAGATATTTGCATAGGAGTGTAACTTTGTAACTTCACTTCAGCCTCTAATTTGTTGCTTTCCACAATCAATCAGATGCTTGCATAGGGTGTAACCTTTGTAACTTCACTTCAGTCTCTGATTGTTTGCTTTCGCAACCAATCAGACTGATTGCAGGCCACTACTTCATTTACATAGGGTGTACACCGAATAACCAATGGGAAACCTCTAGAGGGTATTTAAACCCCAGAAAATTCTGTAAAGGGGCTCTCGAGCCCCTATGCTGGGGCCACTTCCAGTCTGTGGAGTCTACTTTCATTTTCCATAAATCTCTGCTTTTGTTGCTTCATTCTTTCCTTGCTTTGTTTGTGCATTTTGTCTAATTCTTTGTTCAAAATGCCAAGAACCTGGACACCCTCCACCAATAACAGAAGTAGCATCTTAGTGCTTACAAATCCACCTCATAGTGGTTGCTGCCTTCTTTGCCAGCTCCCAGGATCAAGACTACTTGCCATAGTTTTTTAAAATCATGCCTCATTCTGATTTAATGGATCACCTTCGTAAACACAGAGTTGTTGTGGCCTACTCACCTTGAAAATTTTGATGGTATCTGACCCAAAGAATTTACTAAAGAAGCAATAATCCCATTAGTGGAATTAAATTTTAGAAAAATATCACATTCAAACAGCATAAATCCATTTTGGTCCTTCACCTGGGATTTTTCTTTTCACATCAAGTACCTAATTTTGCTCCTGTAATTAAAATTGGCTAGTGGTATCATTTCTCTTTTGACCTTCCCCAAGGAAATCATGGTGATTAGGTTGTCCTGTCTCAGTTGTTATATCCTCTTAGCGGGTGACACAACAACATTTCAGGGGTAGCCATGCAGCTAAACCTCTGTGCTCATGAAGGTCAGCAGAACCGAAGAAAAAAAAGGTCACCAAGTGCCAAGGCATGTGTCACCACACTTGGCTAACTGGCTAAGTGTAGAAATGATCTAAAGATGAGATTCACTGGGATTAATTTTCAACCTCTATTCTAACTGGGAAAAAAGAGGTAATATAAAAAGAGGAAAAGTCTTGGGAAATAGAAGGACCATTATGGAAACCACAGAGGAAATGAAACACGTAGTCCTAATCCTAATGACTGCCTACTGGAGACATTTTAGTGGTTTGTATTTTACCTAATAGAGTGTCATGTACATCATAGATGCTTAATACATATTTAATGAACTGTATTGAAATGCCAGGCCAAATAGCATGTTTGTTTTCATTTCTATAGGATTGGTTAATATTCTTGTAGATACAAACTCAAGGCTATATACCAGCTGTGCAAAGAAATTCCCCAGTCGTGACAGTATGGTTTTCATTGAGCTACAGGACCGAAGAGTCTCTTCAGTACTACCTTGGACCGTTGTTATCTGATAGATTGTGAGACCATTTGTGACTCTGTGGAGACTCAAAACATCTCAATCCTTTGTCTCCCAAAGTGGCCATTTTAAGAATGTATCCCAGGCTGATTCTTCTGTCTTCCAGAAATATTCAGCAATGTTATACCGAACGTTTCAAAATCTGTGTGTGTGTGTGTGTGTGTGTGTGTGTGACAGGGTCTCACTCTGTCACCCAAGCTGGAGTGCATAACCATGGCTCATTATAGCCTTGACCTCCTGGGCTCAAGCGATCCTCCTGCCTCTGCCTCCTGAATAGCTGAGACTACAGGCATGCACCATCACACGTGGCTAATTTTTTATTTTTTGCAGAGATGAGGTCTTGCTATGTTGCCCAGGCTGGTCTCAAACTCATGGGCTCAAGTGATCCTCCCACCTTGGCTTCCCAAAGTGCTGGGATTACAGGTGTGAGCCACCATGCCTAGCTCCTAAAGTATTTCTTTTGCCAACACTGTATGACTGGTCTATTTCAGTTCACAGACATCACTTTCTGGTGAGGTAATAACTGTACTTCTATTCTGTATCCTCTCTACCACAGAACTTCCATGCTGGTCGAGTGCTGAGTTGGTAGGCAATTCAGTGGTTGTTATTTTCTAACAGGACATACTGGCTTCCATGATCTGATTGTAAATTGCCATGCTGGTTCTACGTGGAAGGGGAAGATGGGCTGGGAACCAAAGATTAATTTACTTACTGTTTACATAGTGGGCTGACCAGTTTGAGCTGAGCTATGTTCATGCTTGGAATTCAGGTATATGTGGCAAATTGTAACATTCGTGGCATGGCTAGCAATAAGTCTATATGCATTAAGTACTAAGAAGGCTCTTTGGAGAGACTCATCCAGAGCAGACACAGTAAGTTTGCCTCAGTTGCAAAGCCTTAGTTCCCAGAGGCTTGAGGAATTCTGTAGTGTCTTTCACTCGGGTTCACCCTGGCCAAGGCTCATGAACCCATTAGGACTGTTTCCTAGAGATGGACCTTTAATTAAATAGTAACAGCCATTCTCACCAAGAACTCTGACACTGGGGCCCATGCATCACTGCTTTAGTATTTTCTTAACAGAAAGTAACATGCAGGCGGGAGAGAGTCATTCTTCTCCATTTGGCCACAAACTACCCATGATGGTTAATTTTACATGCCAACTTGACTGGGTCACTGGATGCCAGGATTATCTGGTTAAACATTGTTTCTGGTGTGTCTGTGAGGCTGTTCATGGAAGAGATTTGCATTTGAATTGGCTGACTGAGGAAAGCAGATGGTCCTGCCCAGTGTGGGTGGGCATCGTCCAATCTGTGAGGGCCTGAATAGAACAAAAAGCCAGAGGAAGGTTGGATTTGCTCTCTGCTTGAGCTGGGAACACTGATCTTCCTCTGCCCGGGACACTCATGGTCCTCAGGCCTTCAGGCTCAGATGGACTCTATACCATTGGCTCTGGCTTTCAGGCCTTCCGGTTATACAACTGGCTTTTCTGGGTCTCCGGCTTGCAGATGGCAGATCATGGGACTTCTCGGCCTCCATAATCATGTGAGCCATACCTTATTTTATATGTATATATGTGTATATGCACATGTGTGTGTGTATGTATTTAAAGGTTGTTTCTCTGAAGAACCTAATACACCACCCCACGGACCGGCTCCTGGAAGCCTCCATTGCTTCTGTAGGCAATGGCAGTCGTGAGGGTGCCTGGTCCAGATGGCAGAAGTGGCTGTTTGTTTGGCAGGAGAGTGAAATCCTCCCGAGTAGCAGTGGGGCCTGTGTGTGTGATGGAACATGGCGGAAATGGTGCCACTGCTGGGCTGACATGGCAGAAATGGCAGATCCAGAATAAAGAGCAGTTAAGGGCCAACACTGGGGATGACGCCATCAGGAGCAGCACCCAATGGACATCACAGGGGTTCAGAGAAGAGAAAAAGAGTTAAATGCCATGTGGCAGCTGACCAGGCAGCTTCTGGACTTATTTGTGAGGATCTGAGAAACAGAATGGGACTCCCAGCACTGCTGAGGACCGTTTCCCTTTTTTTACAACTCATGAGCAGGTAGAGAAAGAGCCAAAAATCCTGTGTTGTACTGTTCTGGGTCAGTTCTCTCTTTGATTTTCAGACGCATAGAATAACAATAGCTAACATTTATTGGGCACAAGCATCTTGTTTCTAAGTTCTATTTATGGTGCTGTTATCTCAATTATCACTCCATTTTAGAGATAAAAAAATGAGGTATGTCTCTGCCCTGACTCCAAGCCTATATTGCCTTCTGGCCATTTTCACTTGGCTAGTTATGTCAAAATCTATGTTCCAAATGGAACTTAACCCCTTCTTCCCTTGTCTTCAATTCCCATCCTTTTTCTTGTGTTCCCTGTTTTAGGACATCTTACATCTAATTCCACAAGCCAGAAACAGGGTATCATCTTACATTCTTCCTTCTCATTCACTCCTCACTTCTAATAGTCATCAGATGCTTGCTATGGCCTGAATGTTTGTCCCAACACTCCTATGTTGAAATCCTAACACCCAAGGTGTTACTACTAGGAGGTGGGGCCTTTTGTAGGTGATTAGGTCGTTAGGGTAGAGTCTTGATCTTCGACTTCCCAGTCTTCCAGAACAGTGAGCAATAAATTTGTTTTTTATAAGCCACCTCATTTATGGTACTTTGTTAGAGTGGCCCAAACTAACTCTAATTGTCCAATGCTACTATTGATAGCGTTTTGGCCTTCATTTAGGTCACCATTTTTCACTGGGAGCACTGCAGCTGGTCTCTCTCAAGTCTCCTTCCTCCAATTCATTCTCCATGAAGCAATCAGAGATTGCAATGTTTGAAATCCAAGTATTGCCTTTCTGCTTGACTTTCATGGCCTTCCATTACCCTCTGGATGAAGTCCAAGCTCCTTTACAGAGCCTTGGGATCTGGCCTCTGTATATCCCACCCAACCATCATTTTTCCCAGCATAGCAGAAAAAGCTTACAGGTTCTCACATAAACTACACTGTTTCTTAACTATGCTTTTGTTCGTTATTTTTTCTGCTTGGAGTAAGTTCTCTTCCAGTCCCGCTTGCACTATACATACTTTAGCACATGGCTCAGATAACATCTTCTGTGGGAAGCTTCTCTAACCTACAACCCTGCCTCAGACTCAAGGTTCTTCAAATACATGTGTGCATCAATTCTGAAAAATTCTTAGCTATTACACCTTTGAACCGTTCCTCATCATGACTCTCCCAATTCCTTCTAGAACTACTGGTAGACGTATGTTGTACCTTCTCACCAACTGCCCATTTATTGCATTTTCCACCATTTTAATATCTGTGTTGTACTCTTAGTAATTTGCTCAGGTCTACCTTCTAATTCAAGAATTCTTTTGAGCTTTGTCCCATCTGGTATCCAAATTTCATCCCCACCTCCCATATCGAAGTTGTGTTTTGGGTGGTTCTTTGGAACTCCAACTGTCTTATTTTTCAGTGTTTCATTCCTTCCTCATGATTTCTCGTCCTTTTACAAACTCTTCAGTATTTTTAATGTCATTTCAAGTGTACATATTTGTTGTCTTCTTCTGACTCTTCTATCATCTGATTCTTGGAGGTGCCAGGTTTCATTATTGTGTCTACTGTCACTCTTTCGTATTTTTCTGGTTTGGTTTATAATTTTTAGAGCTCATTTTAGTTAGGACTGGCTGTCCCTATGGTTGTCTAGTGATGTCTAATGTACTTTTGTTGTTAAATTATTGCTAATGAGTGGTTTTGTTTTGCCTTCTGGATTTTCCCAGACAAGAACCAATTTATACATTGTTTTTGACTTAAGAGAATTCCACACCATATAGGTAAAGCATACAGCTGGGCTTCAATTTCTTAACAAGAAATGTCCCCTTACCCAGAGCTCCAGGGACAGAAGCTTCCTATGCCTTCTCGGAGCTGTTGGGGTGGAAGTAAGAGGTCCTTTCAGCCCATTTCCACTGAAGGAGCAGCTCTTCCAGGGTCCTCACTTTATCCTAGTATCTGTTTGAGCCTCCTGGGTTTTCTAGGCCTAAAGCCATGTCCTCAATGCCACAAATGAATTTTCAATGACTATGTCAATAATTTTCAATGACAGTATCTAGGGCCTATGTATAGTCTAGCTTCTGCCACTCCCTACTACTAGTAGGCTTCCTGATCGGGTTTTAAGTTCTGAATTCTTTCGAACTCATCTATGTATTTAAATCTTTTATTTTATCCACCATTTGTCTTTACCAATTAGTCTATCATTTTTTGAAGCCTCCTTACAGACGCTCTTTTACTATGCTTATAACCATGCGAGATAAATATTATGAGGAAATTGAAGGTCACCTCCAGTAAGTGAGAGCCAGGATTCAAACCTAGATTTGTCTAACCTCAAAGCCCTACTCTTTTATTTTTTTTACCACATTAATCTCAGAATTGGAATTACTTGGTTAAATGGTACTTGTCAAAAAGATTAAAATATTTTTTAAACTACCACTAATTAGTAATGACTAGGAGTTCCAGCCTAACTACACTTCTGCCATCATTTGGTTATCAGAGGTATAAACATCGAGTACATTGTTTTAATTAGTTTGTATTTTTCATTACCAGAAAGGGTAAACAGTTATCCATGACCATTTCTATGTTCTCGTACCATGCTTCCACGTACTGCTTCTGCATGCAGCAGGCCACCTCGGGCAGAGCCTAAAGCATGTGATAAATGAAATGCTATCACAATACAGGTCCTGTCTGAAAAACAAATGGCAACTTATTATCCAAGATCAATGAAGGAAAAAGCAAATTTACTAAAATATTTCTTTATTTGAATAAGGTCAATGCCATTTCTTGAATTCCAGCTAGCATCAAATAATCAGGAAAAAAAAACTTGACAAAATGTTATCCAATTGAAATTGACAGTGGATAGAAAACCCTTTTAAACTTTAAGTAATGTCATAAAAGAAATAAACAAGCAACAGATAGATCTAAAAAGTTCCAAGTGTGGATTTCACATTAGATCTTATAAATTAAAAAAATCCTCAATATAATCATTTGTTCACCATCTTCTTTCGATAAGCACATGGACAGGGAAAGATAATCACACCTTAATATTCACAACTGCTATTTGTGTTCTTTACAAAAATTGTATCTCTGCAATGCAGTGAGGCAGGCAACTCCTTGGTTCAAGTAATTTCTATTTTCCCTAAGTTATCAAAAAGTACAACTGTCTGATATAAATTGTTACCATAATCACAATCAGGAAGGCAAAGAAGCTTTAGCAGGCAGGCTTGAAGATGGGAGTTTTCATGGCTTGACCATGAATGATCTCAAGATGATTTCATAAGATTAAAAGCCATCACAAAAATACTAAAAGCAACAAGTAATAATCTGGATTCAGTCTGTAGTTTCTCATGAACCAAGAGTTTTAATAACAGGAACAGTAAGTAAATTGTAGGTATAAAAGAATCAGTGCACATCTGTTAATGTCATTGACAATAAAAATATATTATCCTCTCAGCTCAGCTCTAAATTAACAAAACACCTATTTTTTTTTTTCCACTCCTCATTTTAGTGGTTCTCAAACATTGGTGTGCTCAGAATCTCCTGAGGTGCCTATTGAACAATGACATCCCAAAGCCCCACCCCTAAGATTTGATTCAGGTGGTCTGAAACAAGGCGCCATGACCCAGATGGTCCATGGATCATACATTGAGAAACACTGATATCCCCTTAATACATAACAAAACATTGTTTACTGTTTATGACTTCATTGTAAAGTTTTAAGCTGAATAAAACATTCAAACAATTATTAGAACACAAATAGGTACGTTAAATAAGGATATTAGCCATTATGCAATTGCATTTTCCTTTTAAAAGTAGCATCATAGACACAATGACTTACATAAAAATTTTAAAATCAATTTTGTTTTAATCCAAGGCACCTGTAAAACACTTGCTGGTGTGAGAGAAGTGAACAAATTCAATTATACAAAATAGTACAGAAATGAAAGAATCCTGGCAGTGATTGATTTTTCCACAGAGCAAACCTTTTTGTTCAGAAATGAGCTCCTTAAAGTCAATGATTTTGAGAAAAACCAAACTTCAAATAATATGATACACATTGTGTGAACTACTTTACTGAGTGATTTTCAAGCAAAGTATATCACGAACTATAAAAGATAAAAGGCTCATCCTCATGCTGTTTCACAATAGCCATCTCCATTTGTGGTAAGAATGATCAGAATGATTCCCCTTGAATTTCAGCCTGAAAAATGTATACTGCATAGATCTGGTATTCCTTTAATGCACAGGCACATATGACCATGGACTTTATAATACTGGATTTGGCAGCCTTTTATCTCAAGAAGATTTCTCAAGTTTCATAGTCTACGACTTAAATATTCTTCTGAAGGTATTTAATTTTTTTTCATGGAGCAAGAGTAAATTCTATGATGATGAAGCCTCTGAAACATGAATTTAAAAATGTTAACACTACAAAAGAAAAACGCTAGAGAAGCATTTTCTGTATTGAAATGACTGAAGTAAAGTGAGTTATCACTGGCATATTCTCTTTCAGTGTTCTAGGATAAATATCAACGTAAAAAGCAATGTGAGACTGTTTGCACACATAGCACTCGTTTGGTATTGCTATAATACGAGTTCTTCAGAAAGTCTTTATACATAGATTTTAGGTCGTTAGCCCAATCTGTAAATGACATTTGAGAGCAAACCTAGGGAGGCTTGGAATAATTCAACAGTACTATTTTATAAGATAGTATTGTTTGGAATTCTATGGCAAATGAAAGACAAACATTTTAGCTAAAAGAAGTAAAAGAGTATTTTGAAGGCAGCAAAAATCAGTATAAATCAGCTGTGAACAGAATTAAATTTGCATCTTAAAATGTCATTTACAGACTGTTTCTATGATACCTAGAAGTATGCACAAAGACTATAAAAACTCCATCCAGTCTGACATTTCAAGGTTAACTTTACTAACAAGTGCTTCACAATGTCCTTAGTTCTGGCACTAAAAGGAAACAATTAGAAGTATTCACTGTTTTTCAAATTTTGCCTTCAAGAATCTTAAAACTGCTCTACTACAGCCTCCTTGATTTAAAAGAGTATGCAAATGGTCACTAACCCCAGCCAGCATGAAGTAACTAATGTAAACCAGAATGTAGTGGCAGGTTTTGTAAATTTAAATCCTCAGATCATCCAATTTGAGCTAAATTTACATACTGTAGTAAATGGGAGAAATAAATTCCTTAAGTTACAAATATAAATATAAAAATTATTTTCATAATATTGACCTGACACCATTGGAATGAAGACATTCAAGAATATGGGCAATCATGAATGAATACATTACCAGGCAAAATACCTATAAAAGCCGTTCTCAGAGGAATGTTTCCACTCACAAGGTTTTTTAGGCAAAAAGCAGCTATTAATTTTCCTCTAAAATTTCCTTTAAAAGTGAAATATATCATTGATAAATAGAGGAAAAAAAAATGTCACTTAACATTTTGAAGTCTATTACCAGATCCTTAAAGCTCTCAGACAAAATATTCTTTGATTTCAAAGGAAGTTACATTAAGATGAAAGGACTGCAGGCCCAGGCCTTTGATTAGGAAGTCTGACCTCTAAAAAAGACTTTGGTTACAAAATAAACCTGAAGGGACTTCTTAATTAGACCTCATATTCTGGGAGGCATGAGGGCAAGTGTGTTTACGTTATACAGGGAAACCTGCAATATTGGAGACTTAGGGGGTAACATTCTTATCCAGGGGTTGCCCCCCCCCCCCTTTCTTATTTACCCTCTTACTGGTCAATATTCTGCTCAGTGGGTGCATCATACTGACCAGAAATTCACTGAAATTTAGACAGATTTACATACTGTGAACAAATTAAAATGTGGTTGTCTTTGCTTTAAGGTTTATTCTTAACTGCAAATCAATGTTTAAACAGTTATTTTATTAAAAAAATTTAATAATTTAGACTATGAAGCAATTTAAATACTTAAATTCCCTCAAAACAATATCATTTTGTACACAAATAGATGAAGTACACAGGAAAATGGTAGTCAAAAGAATTTTTTGGCAGCTGCTTCTTGCTGAGACCTAAGGAAAAAAAGAAACAAACACTCAAAGAAGTTCTATACACTTAACTTTGGAAAGAAACAAGACTGTTTAAAATGAAAATATCAATGCCTTTTGAAGTAGACAATGCATTAAGATAAACATATATTCTACACATGCACTTTATGTGAACTGAAATGTACAGAAATCACAATAAACTTAATTTTATAGGTGGTGAAAATTGTATTATGAACATAGATAACTTAGTTGAATATTTCTAATTAAACAGATGCAGAAAAATATTGGGTCACATTTTATCAAGAGACTTACCTATACATGATATAACCAATGAATAATACAGTTTGCACCACAACAAATATAATGAAGTGGACCGTAGACAAACATGATGGAAATGGTGGTAGTTCTGGGCATTTCGGCTTTTCATTTGATGGCTGTAAGGCAAATGACTTTCTATTACAGTTAGTCCAATTAGCAGTTTGGAAAAAGAAATAAATGTGAAATCTTTATAAAACTCAGTTTGCTATATAAACAAGTATTTTCATTTTTTCATCCCCCAGAAAACCTTCTATCCCCTTAACTTCTACTGACAACTGTTTTTGAAGGAGTAGTCGACACTGGAAGGCCTCCACCTTTTTACTACCCAGTCACTAACTCACTGCCACCTGGTTCCTGTCTGCATTATGGTATATGATGATGTTACTGTCCCTGAGGTCACTGAGACTAGGGTCACCACAGACAACTCCTCTGGACACTCCCAGTTCACGCTTATTGTAGTAGTGTGATTATTAACAGCACCCCCTTCATTCTCAAAAGTGTTCCAGGTCAGACAGTAGATTACATGATTACCCTACCAATGACCTACTTGACAAATAGAATGGCCTTTTCTCAGTCCTCATTCTCTACAATCTCATAGCATTCAACATTATTCACTGGCGTTCTGAAAAATATTTCTTTCCCTATATCCCTGAGTATTCCTTCTATTATAAGGAGGCAATTAAATACCAGGAACAAAGACTTCATCCAAGTACCCAGAGAGAATGGCTTCTAAGATTAGTTGTTCCCAATATAGTTATATTTGTGGGGCAAAGTTCTTCAGTGAATTGATAAACACAGTATCAATTTGGTCACTGCAACAAAGGCAATGTAGGACAAAAATAACCTCAAACAGAACTAAGGGGACAGATAATAATGCTTTGGATGAGAGGTCATGATCAGTAAGAAAACCATTAAGCCATCTTTGAAAAAAAATGTACATTCAAGGCATATATACAGGAATATAGTTAAGAGAGTTATCAAAAAATATAAAGGAGACAAGATTAGAAGTGAAGACCTAAGTTTTCTCCCTTTCCTACTTACTAGCTACTGACCTTGGGAGAGTCAGTTTAATGTAACATTATTATTAATGTATATTTCCTAAAGGACATCAAATGTTTTAAAAAGCTTTTAAAAAGATAAAACACGACATAAAATATACGGGATTGAGATTTCTGCTTCTGGTAAGGCAGACTAGGAAATATGGGCCAACCATATCCCAAATATGTCTTATAGAAGACAACCAGCAGAGTCAAAAACATCCAATCCAATCCAAGCACACGAAACCTGGGTGAAGGTAAATGAAGCTAACAAGATAGCAAGAAATTACCAGATTAGAACCTTGAGGAAAAAATAGGCCAAAGAAATACACTTTAAGCAATCCATGGGTCAGAGAAGACATTAACATGGAAATCAGAAAATATTTCCATGAAATGATAATATAAATATTACATATTAAAAAACTACGACTGCTATGGGAACTGTTCTTCCACCTTCAATAACTAGAAAACCAGGACACATGGAGATCTGCAAAGTATGGGACAATTCTACCTTAAACATTAAAAATAAGCATTAGCATTAACTAAAGGGTTAAAATACTTGCAGTAGAGTATGAGTTCTTCCTTTCCTAAAGATTGTAATTATAAAAGGAAAAGGAAACAAAGTTACCATATTTCGCTGCACTAAGTTATCTATGTCCCTCTTTACTATGTGCAGGTGCTCTTTGATGTCAATGAAGTGCTGTGTTGTCTCATAGGCGCCTCCAGCAGAGCCAGGGTGCTGCATTCCACTGACCAGTCTGACGGTTTCACTCATGGAATTTCTGAAACAGAAAGTCTCTTGATACAATAAAATCACTATAAAGATTATTTTTTTTTCGGCCACAGATCTCCAATACTTTTACTTTTCAAGTCCAATATATTACATCATTAAAAAAAAAACAAGTAAAGAAGTATTTTTAAAAATCAAGCTGTGTTCAAAATTGGAAAATAATTTATAAAACAACATTATGCCTTTATATTTTACTAAAGGTCATCTAAAAATACCATGTAGAAAATACTACTAGGTAATTTGTGTTAAAACCAATAGTATAAGTGGATATTGAATATAATGGATGATATTTTAATGAAGTTATAATAAATCTTTCTAGGTGTTCAGCTGTACAGTAAAGGACTAGTGCCAAATGCAATCATTTCCTATAGGCACACTCACACACACAGACTTGTCCGCTCTGTAGCTGCACATATAGATGATTTCACTCATATAGCATATAGTAGGAGACTAATGGCTTTGTGACCCTGAGGACGGGGTCACAATTCTGATTTCCTACGAGTGCCTTCAACAGTTATGGTTCAATTTGGAGGAATAAATAAATAAGTTATTTCATTGGAGTCAAATGTAGTTTAAAAAGTAAGAGCTTTACCAAAAGAAAAAAAAAATAGAAAGACTCAAATTACTTAAAAATAACACTATATGTCAGACAGAATGTTAAATATAACGTTTAAAAAATTATGTTTGAGTTACATGAGCAGTGAAGACTTAAAAGTAGTTACAAAATATCTCAAGTGCTTTTGAATCAATGTCATGTGTTGATTAAAATTTCTTTCAATGGCACATATGCCCAAGAAAATTCCTGTAGGGCTAAGCTTTTCCACTGAAACTCAAATTAAGCATAACATTTTAATATAACTAAAATAATACCAAGACCAAAACCTCACAGAGTATATAACGTTGTCACATATCTGTATTTAAGAAATTCTGCCTCCCAGAAGCATGAACTTGCTTAGGTATAAATGTCTTTTTAATATACCAAAGATTGAGTCACTTAATTTGCTCCTACTCAGTCATTCATTCATTTGCCTGTTCATTCTGCTAACATTTATTTCATAAGTGCTGTGAGCCAGAGAATATTTAGGGATATAAACTTTGCAAGAAGAATGAAATATCTGCCCTGTGGAGATGAATTGTCTAGCAGGAAAGCAATGTGACAGAAGCACGACTAGAGCTCTACAAAGAAAGATGCATTTAGCTGAGTGTCAAAAAATGAAGAGGAGCCTATGGGGATAGAATTGTGGTGGAAGGAGGTCATAGTTGGTTTAGGAAACAGGTCAAGTGGAAAGACGGCTGGACAGAACCCTTGAAAAGAATACCTTTTAAGGGACTATGGAAGGAGAGCAAGTGAAGATAACTAAATGGAAGCAGAGGCCAAAGAACACCAGGAGTGAATGGTGTATCAGAAGTCTTGAAAGGGAAGTTTTGAGATGGAGAAGTGGGAAGAGGCATCAACTGCTACAGAAAAGCTACATGCTTTCTAAGATCTCTTTCTGCTAAAAAAAATTTCTATGATTCCTTAAGAATATAAAAATCCACAAAGAAACAAACTACCCTTTACATTAAAGGCAAATATTTTCTATCTCTTTACATTTTTTCTGAAGCTAAATCCTAAAGAAAAAGGTCCAGAGGACTAGTTCAGAAACTTGAACTCAGTTTTTATATTAACTTATTGTATGCATGACATTTGTTCTCAGTAAGTGGGAGTTTGCAAGGATTGTTAACTCCTCTAAGAAAGGGATTCTACGGATAATACAACTGGACAGCTAGGATGTCCTGACAACTAGTTACATCTTTAGATGTCCTAGTACTACTGTTAAGTGAAACATGCAAAGCACAAAAGAGTATCTAGAATATGCTACCCATCACAGAAGAAAGAAGGGGACTTCAGAAAATAAGGGCTGGCTGCAGTGGCTAACGTCTGTAATCCCAGCACTTTAGGAGGCCAAGGCGGGTGGATAACCTGAGCTCAGGAGTTCGAGACCAGCCTGGCCAACATGGAGAAACCCCATCTCTACTAAAAATACAAAATTAGCCAGGCATGGTGTCAGATGCCTGTAATCCCAGCTACGCAGGAGGCTGAGGCAGGAGAATCGCTTGAACCCAGGAGGCAGAGGTTGCGGTAAGCCAAGACTGCAGCACTGTACTCCAGCCTGGGCAACAAGAGCAAAACTCTATCTCAAAAAAAAAAAAAAAAAGGAAAGAAAGAAAAGAAAAAGAAAATACGTATATGCAGAAGAAATACAGGAAGAACAAACCGGAAGCTAACAGAATTGGTTACCAACAAGGAATGGATGGGAAACAGCTGGAAAGAAGGGGAGGATGGCAAAGTGGTAGCAAGGATGAAGAAGCGATATACACATGCTCTGCCCCTTAGAACCATAGTATTCACATACCCAAAATACAAACAATTTAAATCCACCAGCATATAGGAGGAATATAAACATTAACAAAGAATCTAGCTGGATCCTAAATGAATAACATCAGCCATAATGAAAAGAGTAGGAAAAAAGAGAACTACACTAAGAAACTATCTGGAAAAGAGTATCTGGGCTGGATACTGTAAAGCTAGAGATAAAAGGAACTTTACATAAACTTGTCAGTAAATGTCTTTCTCACAGGGATACCAGTTAACAATTTGAAACCACTTTGTGTGTACTTATGTGCATACTCAAGTGGAACCAATAAGTTATTATGTTATAGACACAGATAATTAAGAACCAGGTTTCTCCCTGTTGGAGGAAGAATTTTCAAATAAGACAAGGGGGAAAGTTAAAAATTAACTCTGTAGTGTTCAGTCCAGCCAGAATCCAAAATATCTGCATAATCTCATGGTTTAACACAAAAGTAGGTTGACAGACACGGAACTACAGACTCATGTACATGCATGGGTTAGTATACATACGTATATTCCCTAGCTCTGTCCACTAAGAAGCCTACAGGTAATGGCTCTGTGGTAGTAATGAGCATACCTAGTGCCCAGAGGGTGGTTTTCAAATACCTTTCTCAAGAAAAAGGAACCAGGGCTCACTGAGAGCAGGGAAAATACAAGATGATCCTAGAAGACAGTGCAGTACCATAAATTTTTAAAATGCTCAAAAAAAGATGGGGGCTTGTTGAGAGAACAAGGACCCCAACATGAAGGAGCTCAGAATGACCATACCTGAAACAATCTGAGCAGCAAAATAAATAAGGAGAGTGTTGGATTGTAACCTATGGAATAAATATCCATGAGTCTGTACCGATCTAAATAAATAACTAAATAAATAAATGGGAGAAAAAAGATAGTTGGTCCTGACAGCAGAATTCCAATGAACAAATATGGAGGGAATTATTTCGAAATATAAACATTGGGGCCAGGCATGGTGGCTCACGCCTGTAATCCTAACACTATGGGAGGCAGAGGCAGAAGGACTGCTTGAGCCCAGGAGTTTGAGATCAGCCTGGGCAACATGGCAAAATCCCAACTCCAAAAAAAATAGAAAAATTAGCTGGGTGTGGTGGCATGTACCTGTAGTCCCAGCTACTGAGGAGGCTGAGGTGGGAGGATCATTTGAGCCCAGGAGGTTGAGGCTGCAGAGAGCTGTGATTGCACTACTGCACTCCAGCCTGGGCAACAGAGCTAGACCTTGTCTCAAAAAAATAAATAAATACATACATAAAAATAAAAATTAAAAAAAAATCAGCATTTGGCAAAAACCACATTCTTGTTACAGGCAAGAAACATCAATGGATGCTAAAATGAATGAGCAGAAGTTTGAAATGGATACTTACATAGTCTCAAAGTACCTTCTCCAAAATACTAACCACAAAGGGAAATACAGTAACTTTAAAGTAGAGATGGCAATAGGAAACCACCATAACCAAGTGATCATGGCCAACATCATCAGTAATATCTTATCAATCTTATATAATAATATATATAATATATATTATATAACATATTATTATATATAATATCTTCTTATCAAAATGTGGAACTTCCATCCAACCAAACCCAAATCAAAAGGTATTAACTGATTAATGCTCTTGGAAAATGTCAAGGTCATGAAAGACAAGGAAAGATGAACTACTGCAGACTGCAGAAGGCTAAAGGGAAAAAATAACTAAACGTAATGCGTGATTGTGGATAGGATCCTGGAACAAAAAGGCCTTGGTGGAGAAACTGATACAATTTTGAATAGGTCATTAATTTAGTTGATTGAACTGTATCAATGTTAATTTCCTGGTTCTGACAATTATACCATGGTTATGTAAATTAGAGAAAGATGGGTGAAGGGTGTACAGAAACTTCCCATACTATTTTTGTAGCTTCTGAGGTCTAAAATTAGATCAAAATAAAAAGATTTTTAAAAAGGGTTGTGTTACATGATCCAGTCTATTTCTAAAAGGATTCTATTCATTTAACTAAACTATTTGAAGGGCTAAACTATTCACTTAGCATCATAAATATTTCAATCACGAGTTCAGATTATGAAGATTTTTTAAAATGCAAAGAGAAAAACTGAAGAACTATAAATTTACAGTTATAAGTTAAGTGCCTTTAATCTCTAGACACCAGGTATAATCACCTTCTGTTTGATCTAACCCTGTTTAATTCTCCAGTCCTAAAGAACTCACCTTGACATTCTTGTTTGTCAAGGGTTCTATCGGTTGGGACAGTGCTCTAAAATGTTAGGTTATGGAAACATGACACTTTGGTTTGTTATCTCTGCTCCAGGCATTGAAAGCTATTAATTATTTGCATAAGTCAATAATTCTCATTAGAAATTTATTGTTCAACATTCTAAGGACACAATTATCTCCTCTCTGCTCCAACTCTGTCCAGTCTCTCTGAGAGTAAAAGATGGCAATGAAAAAGAGGTAGTCACACATATTATGTTCAAAATGGTTTCATTCCATCAAAAAGAATTTCCTGCATCAGGTCTGCTTGTATTACAGTCTTACAATGCTACACATATTTATTCCCCTAGTACTTTTCATAAAATTGTTATATATCATTTCATATTCTTTTTATATTTTATAAATATAAGAACATACCTGGCTCTGTCAAGTAACTGACAAATCTCTTTAAAAGATGCCAAAACATTTTTTCTTTTCCAGCTCTGAACAATTAGAAACTTTAGACATGTTTGCAGTTTTTGAATATTAAAAGTTGCTGTATTTATGGTCCCCTATTTGTAAAACGAATCTAGAATGGAATTCTTACCCTTATGCAGAAATCTTACAATACAGTGCTTGCACACCTAAAGTCACAAATTTAGGATAAAAAAAATCACGTAACACACAGACACTACTTTTACATACTTACTTCATTTCATTTACTTGTCTCAGAATCTCATGCTGAGTTTTCACAACAGTATCCAGTTCTTGCTGAGTGATCTGGAGGAAGAAACAATGACGAGCAAGCTGAATAATCCACATTCTATGAGCACATAGTACAGTGGCCCTTCTTCTTTACTTCCCTTCCAGCAAAGGGTAAATGGGGCAATCTGCATATTCTGCAAGCCCACCTGCCCATGCTGCCCAGGCATTCCTGCTCCTCTTTTAGAGATTTCCTCTGTTAAGGAAGAGACATATCTTCTCTGTTCATCAAGAATCATATCTAACTGCCGGTTCAGCTGCTTGATTTCGAGATGAATACGATTCTGTCCTTCAAAGACTTGTCTTAGCTCTCGATCTCCTACACTCTCAAATACCTCCTCCGCTGAAAAGGAAAGAAATAAAAATGATCAGAGTCACCTACACATACATAGTTTTCAAAATACCGTTAAGTGACCAAAGTGCCAACATTCAGCAAAATTAGGACATTACCATCATAGTGGTACAATCTCCCAAACAGAAAATATGCAGATAATTAATTCAATAATGATTAAATTATTTGTTTTCTGCCATTTCAGGTGATTGAACACTTATTATAAATTGGGTTTAAATTTTTTTATTTAAAAACAATTTTTCTTGGATAATCTCAGGAGGGATCAAAATGGCTAACCAGATGCAGGTAGTATGTGCCTCCTCCATGGAGAAAAACCAGAGTAGTAAGTAGATATTGCGTTTCAAATAGATTGCCTAGGAGAGAATGCTAGGATTCATCAGAGAAGAAATGGGAAGCACCAAAATAAGGAGAGAATTTGAGGCAGCTTGCCCAGCCAGGAGCTGACTGAGCACCAGAAGGGCTCCTAGATGATAGGAAACAGTAAGAGAGAAAACCCCAGGGCCCTGCAGTCCAAAATGGGCTTTTATGATCCTGGCTACAGGAGAAACCTTTGACCAACTAGGGCCATGGGCTGGACATATGGAACTGCCTAAATATTGCACAGAGATGTTGCTCCATAAAGGGAAACCACATGGAATCCCACAGGCATTTGAGCCTACAACAGCTCCAGCTGGGCACCACTGTTGATAGCCTAGAAACCGGGGATCTACAGACATGGCTGCAGCCGCTGCAATGTTCCAAGGAGAGAAGGGGGGACACTGGTCACTCCCATGCACCCCTAGGAAGGTCCCTACTGCCTTGCTGAAGGGTGCTGCTGATACTGAGACATGAGTAGACAGTACTCCCCACAGCTTCTTGCCCATGCTGCTTACCTGGGAGGGACCCTACCCTCTCTGGTCCCAGACCCAAGGTGAAATACTGAGAGTTTAATGGAGGGTTGTGCCCCACCCTCAGGCTATGTTTGGGCTGACAAGGCTGTAGCTGCCACCTGGCCAAGGAGAGACAGGGTAACCAGGCTCTCCTATGCATATGTAGGACAATACCCACTACCCTGCAATAGACTCCTGTGAAACTGAGATGTGAGCAGACTGCATTCCTTACAGCTTCTTGCTCATGACACCTGCCTAGGAGGGGCCCTGCTCTCCCTGGTCCCAGGCACAAGGCACAATTTCGAGAGTTTGATGCTGGGCTGTGCCCTATCCTTAGTCCGAGTTCAAGCTGATATGGCTGCAGTTGTTGTCTGGCTAAGGAGAAAAACTAAGAAAATAATTGATGACAGCTTCCAAAGTCTAGCAAAAGAGTTAGATGTCCAGATACAGGAGGCCCAGCAATCCCCAGAAAAATATATTGCAAAAAGGATTTCACTACAGCATATTATATTCAGAATGTCTAAAGTCAATGTGAAATAATTTTAAAATTAGCAAAAGTACTTAGTCACTTATAACAGAAATTCCATCAGATTAACAGCAGACTTTTCAGCAGAAACCTTACAGGCCAGAAAGGAATGGGCATTCTCAAAGTGCTAATAAAAAAAAAAACTGTCAGCCAAGAATTTTATATCCTGCCAGAATCAGCTTCATAAATGAAGAAGAAATAAAGCCTTTCCCAGACAAGCAAATGCTGGGGAAATCTGTCATTACTAGACCAGCATGACAGGAAATGCTCAAAGCGGTCTTAAACATGGAAACGAAAGGTCAATATTCACCATGATAAAAACAGAAATATAAAATAAAAGTTCCTATAAAACAATCACACAGGGGAGGAAGATTAAGAATCAAATGACAACATGACAGAATTTCATCAAATGACAAAGACAAAGATGGAAAAAAGAAAGGAACAAAGAATTTATAAGACAACTTGAAAATAATGAACACTATGACAAGAACAAAGCCTCATATATCAATATTAACCTTGAATGCAGATGGATTAAATGTTCCACTAAAAGATACAGACTGGCAGAATGGATTAAAATACATGGCACAACTATATACTGCCTACAAGAAACTTACCTTATTCATAAAGACACACACAGACTGAAAGTAAAGAGGCGGAAAATGATAGTCCAAGCAAATGGAAACCATAAGTGAGCAGGAGTAGCTATACTTATATGAGATAAAACAGACTCAAAAAAGAAAAGACGAAGAAGGTTATTATATAATGATAAAGGGATCAATTCAGCAAGAGGATGTAACAATCCTAATTTATATGCACTCAACATTAGAGCATCAAAATTCAGAAAATAATTATTACGAGACCTAAAAAAAGAGAAAGACAGTAATACAATAATAGTGGGAGAATTTAACACCACACACACAACACTAGATAGATTGAGACAAAAAAATAACAAAGAAACACTGGGCTTAAATTGGACTTTAGACCAAATGGACTTAGACATTTACAGAACTTTCTACAATAACTATGGAATATACATTCTTTTCACCAGCACATAGAAGACTCTCCGAAACAGACTACATATAAGGCCACAAAATAAGTCTTAGCAAATTTTTGAAAATCAGAATCATATCAAGTGTCTTAGACCACAATGGAATGAATCTAGAAATCAATACTAAGAGGAACTTAAGAAACTAAAAAAACACATGGAAATTAAACAGCATGCTCCTGAACATTCACTTTATCAATGAAGAAATTAAGACACAAATGTAAAAATTTCTTGAAATGAATGAAAATGGAAACACCAAACCAAAACAGCAAAAAGCAGTGTGAAGAGGGCAGTTTATAGCATTAAATGCCACATCAGAAAGGGGAAAGATCACAAACAATCTAACATTATTCCTCAGCAAACTAGAAAAACAAGAACAAACCAAACCCAAAGTTAGCAGAAGAAATAACAAATGTAAGAGCAAAGCTAAATGAAATAGAGACCAAAAAAATTAATAAAGGATCAACAAAACAAAAAGTGGCTTCCTTGAAAAGATAAACAAAATTGATAAACCACTAGCTACACTAGGCAAGAAAAGAAGAGAGATGATCCAAATAAACACCATCAGAAAAGAAGGAGACATTACAACAGATTCCACAAATATACAAAAGATCATCAGAAACTATTTGAACACCTATATGCTCACAAACTAGAAAACCTAGAGGAAATGGATAAATTCCTGGAAACACACAACTTTCTGAGATTGAAACAGGAAGAAACAGAACTCCTGAACAATAATGAGCAGCAAGACTGAATCAGTAGTAAAAAAAAAATCTCTTAACAACAGCCAGGACTAGATGGATTTATAGCTGAATTCTATCAAACATATCAAGAAGAACCAATTCTCCTGAAATTATTCCAAAACATTGAGGAGAGAATTCTCCCTAACTCATCCTATGAGGGTGGTATCACCCTGATACCAAAACCAGACAAGGACACAAAAAATAGAAAACTACAGACCCATATCCCTGATGAACAATGATGCAAAAATCCTCTACAGAATACCAGCAAAATGAATCCTACAGCACATCAAAAAGATAATACAGCACGATCAGGTGGGATTTATCCCAGGGATGCAAGGAAGGTTCAACATATAAAAATCCATATATATGATACACCACATAAACAGAATTAAGAGCAAAACACATGATCATTTCAACAGACTCAGAAAGGGCATTCAATAAATTTCATCATCCCTTCATGATAAAAATCCTCAATGAATATACCTCAACATAATAAAGGCCACATATGACAAACCCACAGCCAACATCACACTTAACAGGAAAAAGTTGAAAACATTCCCTTTAAGAACTGGAACAAGACAAGGATGCCCACTTTTATCACTCTTATGTGTAATAACATAATACTAGAAGTCTTCACCAGAGCAATCAGGCAAGAGAAAAAAATAAAAGGCATCCAAACTGGAAATGAGTAAGTAACATTATCCCTGTTTGCTAATCATATGATCTTATATCTCAAAAACCCTAATGAGTCCACCAAAAAACTCTTAGATTTGATAAATGAATTCAGTAATGTTTCAAGATAAAACATTAATGTACAGAAATCGGTAGCATTTTCATATACTGATAATGATCTAGCGGACCAAATCTCGAAGGCAATTCCATTTACAACAGCTAAAACAAACAAAAAAACACCTAGAAATATTTTTAACCAAGGAGGGGAAAGCTCTCTATAAGGAGAACTTCAAAACAACGATGACACAAACAAATGGAAAAGTATCCCATGCTTATGAACTGGAAGAATCAATATTGTTAAAATGACCATACTGCCCAAAACCATCTACTAGTTCTAGACACTCCCTATCAAATTACCAATGTCATTTTTCACAGAATTAGAAAAAGAAAATCCTAAAATTCATATGGAGGAAAAAGGAGCCCAAATGGCCAAAGCAATGCTAAGCAAAAGGAATAAATCTGGAGGCATCACATTACCTGACTTCAAATTATACTACAAGGCTAAAGTAACCAAACCAGCATAATATTGGTATAAAAAAAGCCATATAAGGCCGGGCACGGTGGCTCACGCTTGTAATCCCAGCACTTTGGGAGGCCGAGGCGGGTGGATCACGAGGTCAGGAGATCGAGACCAGGTGAAACCTCGTCTCTACTAAAAATACAAAAAATTAGCCGGGCGTGGTGGCGGGCACCTGTAGTCCCAGATACTTGGAGAGACTGAGGCAGGAGAATGGCATGAACCCGGGAGGCGGAGCTTGCAGTGAGCCGAGATTGCGCCACTGCACTCCAGCCTGGGCGACAGAGGGAGACTCCGTCTCAAAAAAAAAAAAAAAAAAAAAAAATAGCCATGTAAGTCAATGGAACAGAACAGTGGACCAAGAAATAAACCCATACACCTACAACCAACTGATCTTCAACAAAGTCAACAAAAATATACACTGGGGAAAGGACACTCTATTCAATAAATGGTGCTGAAAAAATTGAATAGCTATATATAGAAGAATGTAAGTGGACCCATACTTCTCACCATATGCAAAAATTAACTCAAGATGGATTAAAGACCTAAACATAAGACATGAAACCATACAAATCCTAAAAGAAAACTGAGGAAAGACTCTTCTGCATATTGGTCTAGGTAGAGAACTTAGACCAAGTCCTCAAAGGCAAACACAAGAAAAACAAAAACAGACAGATGGGACTTAAACTAAAAAGCTTCGACACAGCAAAAGAAACAATCAACACAATAATCTAACCTACAGAATGGGAAAAAATATTTGCAAACTATGCATCCAATGAAGGGCTAATATCCAGAATCTACAAGGAACTCAAACAACTCAAGAGAAAAACAAAAAGCCCATTAAAAAACTGGGCAAAGAGCATGAACAGACATTTTTCAAAAGACACACAAGTGGCCAAAAAATAAATGAAGAAATGCTCAACATCACGAATCATCAAAAAAATCCAAATTAAAACCACAATGAGATACTATCTTACACAAGTTATTAAAAAGTCAAAAGACAACAGATGTTGTCAAGGATGTGGAGAAGAGGGAATGCTTACATGCTGTTGGTGGGAATGTAAATTAGTACAACCTTCATGGAAAACAGTATGGAGAATTCTCAAAGAACTAAAATTAGAATTACCGTTTGATCCAGCAATCCCACTACTGGGTGTTTACCCAAAGGGAAAGAAATAATTATATCAAAAAGATACTTGCACTCATACATTTATCACAGCCCTATTTACAACAGCAAAGATATGGAATCAACCTAAGTGCCCATCAACAGAGAACTTGATAAAGAAAATGTGGTGTGTGTATGTGTATGTATGTATGTATGTACGTATATACTATAGACTACTCAGCCATAAAATAAGAATGAAATCATGTCTTTTGCAGCAACATGGATGGAACTGGAAGCAATTATCCCAAGTGAAATGACTTAGAAAGTCAAATACCATACATTCCCACTTATAAGTGAAAGCTAAACAATGGGTACACATGAATATATGAAGTGGAATAACGGACAGTGGAGACTACAAAAGGTGGGAGGGGAATGAAGGTTGAAAATTACCCATTGAGTACCATGTTCATTAGGGTGAGAGTACACTAAAACCCCAGACTTCACCACTATATGACACAAGCATATAAGAAATCTGCACTTGTACTCTTCCTAAATATATAAAAAGTTAAATAAAATTAAAATGGAAAAATACTTCTCTTTCATATACACTGTGTGATTCTACTTATAAGAATAGGCAGAACTAATCTACAGTGATAACATAAGAATAGTGACGGGCTCTGTGGAGAAGGTGGTTGACTTTAAGGAGGCATGAGGGAACTTTCTGGGATGATAAAAATGTTCTGTGGTACTGATCTGGGTGATGGTTAAATGGGTATACACATTTGTCAAAATTTACCAAACCATACTTTTCAAACACTATAGTCAGCTTCAGGATATACTCACAAATTTTATGTGATGATGTTTAAAACAAATTCAAAATAAGAATGACCTTTATGTTTCATTTTAAAATTCATTAAGTCTGACTCATACTGTTGATCATTAAGAGAACTGCATACCACATAGAGTTCAAATGCTAGCCACAGCCTTTATTAAGTACACCTTTGATCACTTATGCTGACGGGGAACAATTCAGATAAAAAGCTAGCAGATAATATAAAGTCCCTCAATTTGGTCTTAAAATGTTTTTTTTGTTTTTTTTTTTTTTGACATTAGCACACTCAAGTTCTTAATAACACTGGCTTAGACTAGTATTTTATAATTTCCAACTATATAGTCCAGGATTCTATTGAGTAGTATGGGGAGGAGAAGCAGCTACGTCACATTACTTTCATAACAGTTTTGATAGATTTTAAGGATTATCTCCACACTATAAGGTAATTATGTGTCACTAAAAGCAAAAATATACACTTTTGATGATTTCAGTCAAAAAATATTTACTGAACCTGAACTACTAGGTTAGCACTGTTTTGCATTTATTTTTAGGCTTAGTGGACACAGTAATGAGTATTAACACAATCCCTGTCCTCATGGAGCTTTCACCCTAGCGGTCCCATTCCTCCAAATAACCATGGTACTCTTTATTTCATACATGACTAAGCCACATTCTCACTGGTAAAAATGCCAATCTCTTGACTCTTAAAGACTAAAGATTTGCTCCTAAATTGTTTCCAGAACTCACTTGGAATGTGTCTGTTCAGAGGGCAGGGATGAGCCAGGCAACACAGAGACTCAAGTGTCCATGATCATCAGCCCCAAGCCCTGCTGTGGCACCCATGTCAGCTTCGCTACAACTCACCAGGCTGCCCTTGGAGGTCGGGGTGGCCCTTCTGGAATTCCTCTTTTTTTTTATCCAATTCTTGTTGAAAGTGCTCAAATTCCTCCTGATACTTTTCTTTTTCCTTTTCTGAAATTTCTTTATCTGGTGTGGGCTTTTTTTCGGAGTTTTGGAATAGAGCATAAAAAACGTAAGAAAATCATTAAGATATCTCTATACATGTTATTTTTCTCATTTTAACTCTTCTACCACTAGCTGAAAGGTTAACATAAAAATGTATTCCTTCTTTACTTAAATGATAGCAAATTACTCTTTCTTTTTTTTTTTTGGAGACAAGAGTCTCGCTCTGTCACCCAGGCTGGAGTGCAGTAGTGTGATCTCGGCTGACTGCAACCTCCACCTCCCAGGTTCAAGCAACTCTCCTGCCTCATCCTCCCGAGTAGCTGGCCGCCACGCCTGGCTAATTTTTTTGTATTTTTTAGTAGAGACGGGTTTCGCTGTGTCGTCCAGGCTGGTTTTGAACTCCTTAGCTCAGGCAATCCACCCACCTTGGCCTCCCAAAGTGCTAGGATTACAGGCGTCAGCCACCGCGCCCGGCCCTTTTTTCTTTTTTAAGATGGAGTCTTACTCTCTCGCCCAGGCTGAAGTGCAGTGTCTTGATCTCAGCTTACTGCAACCTCTCCCTCCCAGATTCAAGCCATTCTCTAGCCTCAGCCTCCTGAGTAGCTGGAACTACAGGTGTGCACCACCACACCCAGCTATTTTTTGTATTTTTAGTAGAGACAGGGGTTTCACCATGTTGGTCAGGCTGGTCTCAAACTCCTGACCTCAGGTGATCTGCCCACCTTGGCCTCCCAAAGTGCTAGGATTATAGGCATGAGCCACCACATCCGGCCTACTCTTGCCTCTAATAATAACCACTACCATTTACTGAGCACTTGCTGTAAGTGTACTGTCTCAATCCTTCAATATCATGAGGTGGCCAGTACAAATATTTCTGTTTCAGCAATTAAGAAATGAAGCGTGGCCGAGCGCGGTGGCTCGCGCCTGTAATCCCAGGACTTTGGGACGCCGAGGCGGGCGGATCACAAGGTCAGGAGATCGAGACCATCTTGGCTAACACGGTGAAACCCCGTCTCTAGCAAAAAATACAAAAAATTAGCCGGGCGTGGTGGCGGAAGCCTGTAGTCCCAGCTACTCAGGAAGGTGAGGCAGGAGAAGTGCAGTGTATTCATCTCAGCTTACTGCAACCTCTCGCTCCCAGGTTCAAGTGATTCTCCAGCCTCAGCCTCCGAAGTAGCTGGAACTACAGGTGTGAACCCAGGAGGCGGAGCTTGCAGTGAGCCGATATTGCGCCACTGCATTCCAGCCTGGGAGACAGAGCGAGACTCCGTCTCAAAAAAAAAAAAAAAGAAATGAAGTTTCTTGTGATGAAGTTTCTTGAACTTCTTGTGAAGTTCAGTAACTTGCACAAGACCATAGAGCAGTAACTGGCAGAAACAAGATCCAAACCTAAGTTAGTCTTCTGAAACGTTCAGCTAAAAGGCAAAACCACTAAACTGATAAAGTTTTTGAAAAAATGTGTAAAATTACCGGCTCTTTTCCAGGTTCAGTCAACTGGAAAGTCAGAAAAGAAAGGACATCATGGTCATCTACAAATTAAAAAAAAAAAGGTTTGAAAAAGTTCCATAGGAGATTACTTTTATCATTGTAAATGTATTTTATCAATATTTATTGCTTTAAATAACAATAACCAGTGAGGGAATTGACAAACATTAGCACTAATTTGGTAAAGGCAATGGCACTCTGTAAGGTTAGAGACAAAAATTCACCTGAAAGATTTATACTAGAAATAATCCAAAACTCACTTTTTTAAACCCTAAATCAGAATATTTAGTAGTGTTTAACATATAATTGATGTTTAATCAATGTCTGATAAGAAATGAACAAACAAATGAAGGGTCAAAAGAAGTCCAAACTCCTTATTCTGGTGCCAAGATCCTCCATGGTTTCCCACAAATCTCCTTCATGGACAACGTCCCAGACAAACCAGAGAAAATCCTGGTCTCCACATATTGCCGGTACCTATATGTCTCTGAACCTTTCTTAGAGTGCACAACACTTTTTGTCTTACTTTTTTGTTTCTCTCACATGGAAGATATTAATAATTTTATCTTACCTAAAATCATATCAAAAAATCAAATACAAGCTGTTTATGCCAAAAGCACCAGCTCAGCAAATCAAACCTCCTAACCCTTAACTAAAATACCGATCCTGGCTAGTCACATCCACCAATCAACAGCAATTAATATCAAGCATACAGCAATCTTTATGCTTTGTACAGTTTTTATGGAATCTAGAGATGCAGACAGATTAAAAAGAAAACTATAATACTTAGTGTAGGTTAAGTAACTTAAGAAACTGTTGTGTAATAGGGCACTGAACTGGAGTCAGAAATCCAGGCCGAGTCCTGCCTGGGGCTGACCATCAATTGGCCATACAATCTTCAGAAATTTCTTTCACCTAAAATTTAGCAAGTTCTTCTAAAAATATGGAAAATATGATCTTCCCTCCCTTCTCCTCTGGGTTGTCAGGAACAATCCATGTATTTGAAAATATTTAAAACTACAATGTATCATATAAACATAAAATGGCATTGACGCTGAATGGTAATTTATCACCTTATGTGGAAAAAAATGGTAACTGTTTTTGTTTAAAGTTTAGTCACCAAATAACCTTTCCTTAGGTTGCCAAATTCATTTATATGTGATGTGACAATGATCAGGATCCTAAAACACTTGGCCATTAACCTTTTTGTGGATGTGACTAGCCAAGATTGCTATTTTAGTTGTCATGTGATTTGATCTGCAGCCTTTAAGCCTGCTGACTTTGATAGCCTCTACTTTAAATATGTCTCCTTCACTATAAAATAGCACCCAAACTGATGCCCTAATTTACACACTTGTATATAGCCCCAGTTAACTGTACACCTACCGAACAATGTAAGTAGAAAATTAGCACTCTCAACAGACCAAAAGACTGGCACAAGAGGCGAAGGGAAGGTTCCAAACAGTCTTAAAAAGTTATTAGTATAAACAAGTCTACATATCCCTAATATACCATTCCCAATAAAACACAATTCACAAACTTTTAATATTATCAGACTGCAAGATTTACCTGCAAGACCTCCAGTTGCAGCAGATATTCCAAAATGCCCTTGTGCAGGGATAATCATATTTTCCACTTTGGCACAAAATTCATAATCATTTTTATCTGGTGTAAAGCCATTATTGATCATTACCTAGAAAGACATATCATAGCAACAGCTTTTATAGAAGACATTAGAAAATAAATTTCAATTGATCCATTTTATGACTAACACTATTCAATTTTGTTTCATTATTATAAAGGGTAATTTTAAATAACATTTCTTACTTGGTGTCATTATACAATATATTTTACTTAAAAAAATGATTTTTGCCCCACTATGTGTCAAAAGTTTAAAAAGAGAAAAATCTGATAACTTTCTATGAAAACCTTTCTAAAATGGAATATGGTTCGCCTTCTCTCAAGAAGACCTAGGGAGTCACCACTACTCTCTTGGAATGGTCCATGCAGCAGAGGGATCAGACTTGTTCTCAGATCCCAGTGACAGCTAAAACCAAGAGGTTAAATTTACAATTTTATCTGCAGCTGGTTGAGGATTTATTTAAAATAGATTGTCTCAACAAGTAGTGAGCTCCTCTTAATTAAATCAGTGAGGTAACTGGACTGTCACAGGTTAGCAGAGAGCAAAAGTGACAGAAGTCATACTGACAAGGCAGAGAAAGAAAAAACTAAAAATATGTACGTTTCTACTCTGCGAAATGTATATTTGAAGGAATGACCCTAAATTTCTTAACAGAATCTTAGAATCCTAGGCAAGCACAGGAATCCACCTGACACATGAATGCTTTTCTCATTATCCCAGTCAAGCAGTGGTTCAGCCTTTTCAATACATTTCATTTCTAATAATCCTCTCACGAGTCCCACCCTAAACAACAGTCACTGAGGTTCAGGGTGGTTGCAGAAGAGGGCCCATGGCACCAGAGTAAGGGCACTTGTGTCATTACTTCTAGAGTCAAAATTTTGTCAGAGACTTAAGATTCAGTCACATAGGCAAAATGTTCTAGTATTCTGTCCAAATTTTCAGCAAGAGAATAAAATCTGTCAATATGAAGAGTTACTCTCCATATACTGTAGGATGGAAACGTGAACTAAAAATTAGTTTAAAATAATTAATTTTAAAAGATCATTTAGCATTTGGTTCATATTAACACTTGTTTCCTCTGATTAGTAATATTCCTATTTCATTTTACATCATTTACAACTGGTCCTCCTCCACAGAGGCTTTTAAATTAGAATCAACAATCAGGAAGTTATTTGCCTTTGAGTCTTAAAAATACTGTAGATTATTACATTCAAATTACAATACTAAAATCCTCCAATTGTTCAGTATTTTTTTCCTTGAATTCTAACAAACTGAAAATCCAGCAGAAGTCTTCATTGTCTAGTTCCAATTATTTTTATTTATTTATTTATTTATTTTTTGAGATGGGGTGTTGCTCTGCCGCCCAGGCTGGAGTGCAGTGGTGCGATCTCGGCTTACTGCAAACTCTGCCTCCGGGTTCACGCCATTCTCCTGCCTCAGCCTCCCGAGTAGCGGAGACTACAGGCGCCCGCCACAACGCCCTGCTAATTTTTTTGTATTTTTAGTAGAGGCGGGGTTTCACCATGTGAGTCAGGATGGTCTCCATCTCCTGACCTCGTGATCCACCTGCCTCGGCCTCCTAAAGTGCTAGGATTACAGGTCTGAGCCACCGCGCCCAGCACCAATTTTTTTTTTAAAGGACGTAACACATTTCATTGTACTGTGAGTTAGCAGGAATGTTAGGAAGGACTGTAACTGAAAGCCTAGGTACAAACTGTCCACTGATTATTACTTCTTTATGAGATCATCAATAACCTTCCCTATTCACCTTATGGTTTCAAACCATTGTTAAAGACTACACTACACTTGGAATATTTAAGAAATCTTGCTTCGGCCGGGCGCGGTGGCTCACGCTTGTAATCCCAGCACTTTGGGAGGCCGAGGAGGGCGGATCACGAGGTCAGGAGATTGAGACCACGGTGAAACCCCGTATCTACTAAAAATACAAAAAATTAGCCGGGCGTGGTGGCGGGCGCCTGTAGTCCCAGCTACTCGGAGAGGCTGAGGCAGGAGAATGGCGTGAACCCGGGAGGCGGAGCTTGCAGTGAGCCGAGATCGCGCCACTGCACTCCAGCCTGGGCGACAGAGCGAGACTCCGTCTCAAAAAAAAAAAAAAAAAAAAGTTTCTCATAGGATAAACTACAGGAAGCGGTGCAAGGCCTGTTACTGCCAACCTTTCAACCTCACTGCTCACTGATCTCTTCTATCTCCCAGCCATACCAAACTACATGCCTTTCCAAAATATTTCAAGTTCTCTCAAGGGCCTATGCCTGCTCTCTGTGCTTGGAATACACCCGCTCACTCGCGCACACACACACACCCTCTTCCCCCAACTCCCAGGAACTTCCAGATCTCCCAGTAGGGCACAGATCGACTCTGAGAAAATGTTCCTGCCTTTCCCCACCTCCACCTGGCAGTTACAGGATTCTAACCACAGGACCGCTTGATAGTGTCTGCAACGTAGCATTTATCACACAGCATAGGAATGCTACACTTTGTGTGTCCTCTGTTAGGCTATAAGCTCTCTGGGGAGAAAGTCTGTCTGTCTTACTCACATTTGTATCCTGAAGGCTTGGAGATTATCTATCTATCTATCTATCTATCTATCTATCTATCTATCTATCTATCTATCTATCTAATCTATCTATCTATCTATCTATCTATAGATATATATATATCTCACATGCGCTATACAGTAGGGTGCTTAAACATTTACTGACTAAATGGAAACATACCATCAGGGGTTTACAACAGACTGAGCTTTGAAGCCACCTCTGTTCTCTTAGAGTAACAATGATGAGTATGTCAGCATATCCAAATTTAAGTGCGTTTAATTTCTATCAAAAATTCAAAACGAAAAGTGATACTATAACATTGTTTATTTGATTCTCTCTAAATAAATGTTACTTACTGTCAATGTTTTCTGGTAATAGGTAACCTTTGCTCGGACAGGATAGGGTTTATTACGAAAGTCCCTCTGGCAACTTGCTAAAGCTTGACTAGCACCATCACTATAGTATAAGAGAAAGGAAAACAAACAAGACACTCAGCTTTTCAATATTTAAAAATTCAGGAAGATTAAAATAATATCAAGTTATGAAAAAGTCTTGAGATATTTTATATTATTTACTCAAAAGACTACATGAGACTAAGGCAGTGAATCTCTACCCCAAGGCAGACATGAATCACTCACTGGGCTTTTAACATGTAGATTCCACTCCAAATCAACTGAAGCAGAATCGAAAGGAGGTGGCCTAGGCACCTCCATTTTAAATAGCTCCATAGGGAGTTATGATGAACTACCAGGGCTGAAACTCACTAAGGCAGAAAAACAGTAAACAGCCACATGGATAAGTCATCTTTCTTACAGTTCACTGGCTAAAAGCTATTTCTTCCACAACAAACACGTGAAAATAAAAAATGTACATACCTAATTTATATACATTATAAATATACAGTCATCCTTCAACATCCACAGGGCATTGGTTCCAGGACCCCTGTGGATACCAAAATCCTCAGATGCTGAAGTCCCTTATATAAAATGGCACAGTATTTACATATATGTGCGTATATCCTCTTGTATACTTTAAATCATCTCCAGATTACTTATCACACCTAATATGATGTAAATGCTTTGTAAATAGTTGTTATACTGTATTTTAAAATTTGTATTCTTGTTGCGTACACAAAATAATAATTTGTATTATTTTTGATCTGCAGTTGGTTGAATCCACAGATACGGAACCCACAAATACACAGGGTTGACTGTACTGAACACTTAGAATCTGCAAACCACTGAGTCTTTAAATAATGCAATATTGAAGTTAAATAAGATGGCATAAATTGCTGAATCATCAGCCTTAATAATCAAGGCTCAATTTTATTTTTTAAAGATCCCTTTTAATGAAGATAAAAATGCATGATTAGTGGCTTCACTGAGAGCCAGGAACAGTCTATAAACTTTCGAAAGTATAATATTAAATAATTTGAGGTTAAATTAAAAACACATACCATGTTTGAATCTGAGATGGTCCACAGATAGAACTTCAGAATAGAACCAAATAAAATAAAACCTTTCTACCAAGTTACAAAATATGTCTTAAGAATAGTATTTTTTTCACTTGGAAAGTGTTCAGATTTGAAACAATATATTTCATAAGGATTCCAAAAAGAAGCTGAAATCAAGAGTAATGTAAAAAACACATACTTACTTTTGATGGTCATAATGGATCTGTCCATTGTTGCCTATAATTACTATAGCAGGATTATTTTTCTAAAAATAAAGAAAACATTTTTAAAAATGTCTTTAATCAAAGCATTCTACATCATTCTTGATGTACTATGAAGTGACTTACATATCTAAGATTCTAGGACTCAAAATTTTAAAATAACCTGGCCTTGGCACTCAAAGAATTACTAAAGTTCTTCAAATTGCTAACAATAACCCCTGAAAATTAATAGAGAAACAACCAGCTGATGGGAAGATCATGAACCTTAAGGCTGCTAAGCCACAAGCTAATGTTTCCAATATGTCAGTACATTTTGATCTTAACTGTTTTAGGAGAGATCATCAGAAAAACTGGCTCAATCAAAAAGAATGATTAACATATGACCAGACATGAATATGTGAGCTAGCAACAGTCATGCACTTGGATGTCCTCATGTAAGTAAACTGTTAGAGTCTTCTAAACACTACTGTTTTCACCACCTATGTCTAAGGATTTGTATTTATCCATTAAATATGGCCATGGGAGCCGGGGTCACTGCAAAGTTCTGAGTCAGGGCTCTACTATGCCCTCAAGCTGACGTACAAAAAATCATGCACATGTAAATTTTTTTTTTTTTTTTTTTTTGAGACAGAGTCTCGCTCTGTCGCCCAGGCTGGAGTGCAGTGGCGCAATCTCGGCTCACTGCAAGCTCCGCCTCCCGGGTTCACGCCATTCTCCTGCCTCAGCCTCTCCGAGTAGCTGGGACTACAGGCGCCCGCCACCACGCCCAGCTAATTTTTTTGTATTTTTAGTAGAGACAGGGTTTCACCATGGTCTCGATCTCCTGACCTCGTGATCCGCCCGCCTCGGCCTCCCAAAGTGCTGGGATTACAAGCGTGAGCCACCGCGCCCGGCCCATGTAAATTAAACTGATAAATTCCTAGCTATATAAAGACTAATTATCATATTTACCATATAGCTTGGGGAGTTCTGTACTATCAAACTGATGAAAGCATTGAATAAGCTATTATTTCTCACAGCCTAACTCTGCTGATAGATATATTAAAGTGGATAACAGTCCTGACAATAAATATACCTTTCCATCATTGTCAAAAGAATCAAAAAATATTCCAACACCATTCCACAGATCAGCTGATCCAAACACAGGGCCCTCCAAGCCTTGATTTTCTGCATACCAAATTGCCTGAAAATATATAATAGGGAACAGTTAGAGGCTAGTGGTATATGCATTTACGTACATTTTCTAAGTTAAAGAAATGATCATACTAGGCCATCAGCGCCAATTCGACCTCTTCCAGTCACTCGAAATGTCACCTCAACTTCCCAGTTCTCAAAGGCTGCTTTTGTCTTTGTCCACACTGAGCCTCTTTGGCTTTTTAAAGATGGTGCTACTCGAATTTGATCTGAACTTGGAATAGCATCTAGAACAAAAATCAGGGAAAAAAAGCTTTAAGTTATAATTAGGTAAAACTCAATGAATCATTCACAAACTGCTAAATATACCTACAGAGACTTAGTAACCTGTACAATAATTATTAGGAAAAAATTTCATGTTGACAGTTTCAACTTTAAAAGTTTAGGGCTAACACCTCCCTTATCAAATAAAAAAACATTAAAGCTACACTCGTATACTAAAAATTCCAGGGACAGTGGGTGGGAGAAAGGGAATTATGACTTTAAGGCAAACTATCTGATTCTCATAATATTCTTTTTAAAAACCTTAAAAATTTGTACTTTTAAAAAAGCTGCAATGTATTTTACCTGTTTACAAAGGTTAGAAAGCTCAAACAGTCTGAAAAGAACATACCACTAGGAATCAAGAGACTTGTTCCTAGTCTCAGTTCAGCTGTGTGACTTTGAGCAAATAATTCTCTTACTCTCTTGGGTTCACCATATGTTTACCTGTAAAACGAAGGAGCTAGGCTTGATCACTTCCATAAACACCCTAAAAGTTATATGCAAAATACTGTACTTATATACATTCTTCCATGGAGAGGGTCAACTGAACTTCAAAAAGCAATTCTTCAGCAGATTCTCAGAGAAAACAGTGATCCCTAAAACGGTGGTTTACATCTCCAGGCTAGGTTCAAGCCCCAGCTCTATTACTTACTAGCTGTTTGATCTGTAGGCAAGTTACTCCATTTCTTGAACAGCCTCATGGGTATTTAAGTGTCTACACAAGTAGCTTTAAATGTTTCAATAAATGTTAGCTATTTCTCCTATTATTAGACTAGGTAATTACTAAAGGCCTATCAGACTTAAAATTTGAACAATTCTAGCTCTCAGATATTAACTAATTTTCTGAAACCCATGCTGGGAAATACAACAACTGTAACTGTAATATCACTTTACAGGTAGAAAAAAATTGACAAAAAGGAAAGCTGAGATACTTCAGTAGGATCAGTCACTGTTCACTGTTACTTTCAAACATTCAAAGGATGGGGGTGTGGGCATCATGGAAAGAGACTGAACACAGAATCGCAAGACCTAGATTTGAGTTCAGCTTCACTGACACTTACTACTTATGTATCCTTTTTCAAAAACCTTAACCGTTCTGAACATCAGTTTTTCATCTATAAAACAGATAACACCTGCCTTGTCTACTAAGGATCAAATCAGAGAATGAAAGTGAAAGAACTCTGAGAGCTATAAAGGGTTACAAATTATCATTTTTTTGCCCTTATGGGCTTAAGGATGTGTACTAAAGGAACATTAGAGTTAAGAAAGAGAAACACCATAGATTTGGTCTTAATTTGGGGTTGAAGGTAAAGGGCTGTGTTTAAACTAGATCTTAAATTTCTCTACTTTTAAGTTTTTTAAAGTAACGAATTGCAGAGCAAAATGAAAAGAAAAAAATGATCAATGTAGTTACAGTGAGGCTTATGCAAAAACTACAGCGACAATGAAAGCAAGGGATGTCTATAGCAGAGATTCCCAGAGCCAGGAGCCAGATAAATCATGGCTAAAATACTAATACTTTGTTTCAAATTCATTCTAGCCACACGGCTTTAACTTACTGGTACATTATCTTGACATTTCTGCAGCAGAATAGATTAGTTGGTTATGGCTCTGTGAAGGAAGTCAAGGTAACTGATTTGACTAGTTGATTAACATTCCTAATTGGCTAATGTAGTGTATGTGAGTGTGAGAAAAAGAGAAAAGGGATAGAAGAACAGGCAGGCAATGGAGAGGTGTAGAAGTGAAAATCTGTGAACAAATCCATCACCACTACTGAATAATTCATCATCCCACAAATAGAAACAAAAACTCCAAAAACTTGTGTTTGATATCATTTGCATCACCTTTGTGTATCAAGAATAGAGATACCCTGATAACAAATGCCCAGTAATATACCCTTGCTGCATGGGCACATAATAAATGACTGCTGAGTAACAAAATAACTGCGCTCTACTTCAACTACTTAATGACTTGGTCACTAAGTCAAATTAAAATCTATGCCTTTCAATTACACATTAATTTGAGAGAAATAGCGCTTCCTAAAAGGGTGCTTCCTATTCAGCAACTACTTTCTAGAAATGAAACATTTTGTTTCCAACACTGGATAATCTAAAGTGATGTATAAAAACCTTACATAAAAGATTACTTATGGGGGAGGTGGGAGGGATAGCATTAGGAGATATACCTAATGTTAAATGACGAGTTAATGGGTGCAGCACACCAACATGGCACATGTATACATATGTTAACTAACCTGCACGTTGTGCACATGTACCCTAAAACTTAAAGTATAGTTAAAAAAAAAAAAAAGATTAATCACACACAAAGATAGAATTCAAACTGCCAGAGCTCCTCATCTCATATAAAGGCATTTGCCACTTGTTCAAAGGGTATATCTGATGGTCATTGAACACAGCTTATGTCATGCCAAGTGCTACGACTGACTCCTTAGTCAGCAGTGACACATCAGCACTAAAAAGTGCAGATATGTTTTCTTTCACGTAAGTAAATGCTCTAGCAAGGCTCTCTTATCTACAAAAGTGCCAAACACAGAGAGTGAATAAAATATGAACCCAAGATTATTTCAATGTTTCCAATTTTTTTAAAGGGCTAAAAACGTAATGCTATTCTTAGTCTCAGGTTCAGAAACAATCAATCCCTAAAAATATATCCCTTCTCCTAAAAAGTTACATAATGTGTTACTACAAGAGAAAAGATCAAAGACCACACCAAGTCACTGAGAGGAAAATGTGTAGTTCCAACAGTATAAGAATGTCTTCTGACATACAAAGACTTAAAAAATTACTCTACTACCACTATATGCCATCTCAGGAGCCGTCAGTGGGCATGGGGTTCAAGCGAAGCATTAACCATTGCTAGCGCCGGAGCAAAGAAAGCGGGGATCGGGCGAGGGGGGTGGAAGCGGGAAAGGAAGTAAGGGGGCTTCTAGAACATGTTTCAGGTTGGGATGGCTGGGGTAGGGCACATTTCTCCTAGAGACGTGGCGTTGTGAAACATGATACCTAGAAGCGAGTTTGAGTGCTAGGAAGTGTAGGAGGTAACCAAACACCTCTATATCCAACGGAAAGTACCGACGAGATCAAAGAAGGGAAGACAGCAGGCGGGTGAGAGAGAACAGAATGGGTGAGGGAAAGACTCGGGGACAAGCAGAGGGAACCGTGCGAACCAGGAGGGACCCGGCGGAGGGGCTGCCAAGAGGGTCCCCTCCACAGCGCATATGGTGTGCAGCTGCTGGAACGGGAACCTTAGCACACCAGGGTAGCCGCGGATGAAAGGCGAAGAGGCGGCAGAAGCGGGGGAGGAACCCGGCCCCCAGCCCTCTGCTCCGGCTTACTCCCCGCGTGGGCCCAGAAGGGCACGGTCCCGTCGCTCTGCACCAGGTGCGGCCCCTTGAAGCTGTATTTGTACTCGAAACGGCGATGTGGCAACGCGGCCGCGGGGTCTCCTCCCACGCCGTCGCCCCGGACGAAGCGAATGAGTGACAGCAGCAAGGCGCAGAACAGCGGCCGAACTCTGGCCTGGAGACCCCTTTGCCTGGATCCCGCCATCTTGGATTCTGGAACGCGGAGGAGGGCGGGAGAGGGAGGGGCGCGGATGGCTGCGGATGGCCAACAGGGCGCTCGCTGATTGGCAGAGCCCGGGGGACCCCCAAGGGCAAGGGGTGAGCCCCGCCCCCGGCCTCCGCTTTCCGCGCGGCCGCACCGCCAGGAGCAGCTGTGGGCGGGGCCACGCGCAGGGGGCGGGTCTGGGGCGGTACGGTCCTTAGGCCCCGCCTACCCCCTCCGGGGGCGGGGAAAGGACTCCAACCTTCCCTTCCCGCGCGGCAGAGTGCGGGAAGAGCCGATGGGTCCTTACCTGAAGGGAGCTTTCTCCGGCTTCTTAGAATACCTGGGAGCAGGAATTGGCTAGCCCTAAGACCTGTGGACCCAGCCTGTACAAAACCTTTTTACTATATTAGAAGAAAGGCGTTCCTTTTGATGTGACATCAGTTTTTCAGTGGCACAATCCCGAATGCTTATAGTCCCAGCCCACTGAGCTCCACCAAGCTGTGTTAGAGCGTTTCAAACTAGGAACCAGCACCCACGGGATTGTAGGATGCCTTAGGATTTATAAATTGGTGTCGCAAAGAGGGTTTCCGTGAATTTGTCAGCCAACCTTTACATCTCAAAATTTAATTCCAAGAGCTTTCCAAATTTTGAAACCATGGCAATAGTGCATTCAAATGAAACTGACTTTGGTTTGGTTTGGTTTTGGTGAGAGGGATAATGTGCTATGGACCCAGGCGTCTGTAGAACCTGGACATTTGATATAGGATCGGTCTTTCACTCAATGAATACGTTCTGTATTTTAAAGGGGACTCCTCTTTCTCTTGCTTAGGAAAAAAATCATCAAAATATTCATGGTCATTCAAAGTTTTGTTTTTCAAAAATGTGTCATGAGTTTTTCAAGTCCAGGAAACAGCAGTTTGATTTATATTGTTTTTACACATGGTTTTTTGTTTTTTTTTTTGAGACGGAGTCTCGCTCTGTCGCCCAGGCTGGAGTGCAGTGGCGCAATCTCGGCTCACTGCAAGCTCCGCCTCCCGGGTTCACGCCATTCTCCTGCCTCAGCCTCTCCGAGTAGCTGGGACTACCGGCGCCCGCTACCATGCCCGGCTAATTTTTTGTATTTTTTAGTAGAGACGGGGTTACACATGGCTTTTTATTAGCTCTGTTCGTGTGGGCTACATGAACGCCACACTAGCCCTAGGGAGTAAATACTCACGTTACTTAAACTTATTTTTCATTAACTTCCCAGTTTTGGAAGTTGAATCCCATCTTCGGATTCATGGGCCATTACTGTTAAATCTCTTTCTAGTGCTCAAATAAAACCTTGAAGTTGAATATGGATTTAAGGCTTTCCACCTGCTAGTCTCGAGATGTAATTTAAATGAAACTACAATACTTACTGCTATCTCAGCAGCTGCAGTAACAAACATTTATCCACTGTATGGTGTATGTGGGTCATTGCCCTGGACTCTCCAGGGTTTTAAACCCATAGGATTTAATTATTTTATTTTCTTTGGTTCTCTCATTACTCTGGTAACCAGCTGTATGCCTTGCACAGAGTGAAGAGTCCATAAATATTTGTTAAACAAACATTAATGTTATAAAAATGACAAACACTTACTGAGTGTTTTCTGTGTGTCAGTAACTGCACTAAGCCTTCAACATATGTTAACTTATTGAATGCTGACAGCAGCCCTCTAAGGTAGATGCCATTAGTATTTCCATTTACAGATGAAACAGAAGCATAGAAAGATTAAATAATTTGCCCAATGTCACACAGTAAGTGGCAGAGATAGGTTTCAATTCCAGCCATTCTGTCATTAAAGCCTTCAATCTTAAGAACCGTTTTATGTTAAACATTATGTATATTAAGTATTTTCAATTCATTACGCATGATTTGAACTCATGAGAGACCTGAATTTCAAGCATAATACAAGTAAGTATTTGTAATTTTGCTGAACCATAAATGTAAATCTTTATGTTCTGTGAAGCTGTTTCTTAAAAAAAAAAAAAAAAACTTTGTTATTGAAGCATATTATATAGAGAAAATTATGCCAGCCCTAAGAATGCAACTCAATGAATTTTTCCCAAAATGAATACGTCCCATGCAACCAGCATCCAGATTTTCTTTTTTTTAAAAAAAACACACATTTCTAGAGTTAATGGGTGCAGCACACCAACATGGCACGTGTATACATATGTAACAAACCTGCACGTTGTGCACATGTATCCTAGAACTTAAACAATAAAAAAAAATTTCTATTGCGTATATACCTAGGAGTAGAGTTGCTGGGTCATAGTAGATCCTGCCAAATTTTCAGAGTGGTTGTGCTAATTTACACTCCCATCAGCAGTATGTGAGGGCTTCAGCTGTCTGACTTTTTTTGTTAACTTGTAGAAACTCTTTATTCTGAATACCTGTCCCTGCTTGGATATATACATATAGGGAATATTTGCACCCACTTCGTGGGATGAGTTTTCACTCTCTTAATGTTGTCTTTTGGTGAATAGATACTTATAATTTTAATATAGCTCAATTTACTATTTTCCCCCGTAAGGGTTTTTTGTGTGTCATGTTTGGGAATCTTGCTTGTTGTTTTGTCTAAGTTGTTAAACTTTAAATTTTATAGAATTTTTCCTTCAGAACTGAGAGCTTTTCGGTTTGAGTTAGATAAGACCATTTTACAAATGGTGAAATTGAGAAACTGGGCCTGGCAAACTGAAGTTTCAAGGATCAGAATGCTTTTACTCTAGGCCCCAGGAACTCTGGGCCAGTGGATTTTAAAATCTGTATTTTTGAAGCAATCCATGGAGGGGAAATTCCTTACAATTAAGTGATGTTTTACCCTCAGGGCAATACTATATTGCAAATTTTGCACAACACAGTGAGGAGGGATTTCCTACCACCCTCTAGTGCCTGAGGCAATTTCCAAAAATTAAGCTCAGATTTTTGAGTTGGGAGGGGAATAAAAATTATGAGGGTCCCTCAACACACCATTGGGCCCTGCACAGAGCTGGAGAGATGGAGTGGCAGTACCAGGGCTTGCTTTGGTGCCTGATTCCTTATAACTATCTTCTGGCAATATCCATGACTCATTGCCAGCCTCTTCTGTGCTAGCAAAAATGCCAGAAGATTGACAGGCCTGTCCCATTTATAAAACCCATGGATGTCTTCTAGCACATAGCGCAGAATGGTGTTTTGCTCTGGAGTGACTAAGAAGCCCAAAAGCAGATTGGGAGATATCTTTTCTTTCTGGTCTTCCTACTCACAGGAAGCCCTGTGGATTAATGGGTTGTTTTTTCATAATTGGTGATCAATTTCAATTTTCTTTGACCCAGATACACTCCCCTCATCAATGGCACACATAATTGTTGGCTGGAGTTGGGGTAAAATCCATGGTCTGTGAGCCACTCCGGTAGTCTTAAAATAGACCTCTGTTTTGCTTAAGCTAGCTAGAAAGAATTTCACTTAGTTACAGCAAAAATAGTGTTAAAACTAAGGTTACCATGCCAATTCATTGTTTGCATTAGTGGATTAACTATTTTTGGAGCCTCCTAATGACTTTGAATAAATTGTATTTGATAAGAGTAATGAAAATGATATTGTCTGCCTGCTCCTTCAATGCATGATCATTCGTTCATTCATTCACATGTTTGTTCTTATTCACAACATCAGACAATTAAGTGTTAAAACCACTATACTAGAGGCAAGGCAGTAGGAATACAACCTGCTTGGAGAATTCAGATTTAACTTTGAACAGTTAGAAAATTATTATATGTATTTTAATAAATTGAATGCTTTAGGCTGCAAGAGCAAGAAAAGCCCCAATTCAAAGTGGCTGAAACAATAAAGAAATCTGTTATCTCACAGTTAGATTAGAACTGGGCCCAGGAAGTTACAATCAGGTTCTCTCCATCTTTGAAATGTCTGGTTCCACCTCACGTTGACTTTGTCCTCAGGTTAGCTTCTCTCAAGGTTCTAAGATGTCAGATATTCTTTAGGTTCAATGGGAGAGACAGAAAATCTCTTCATCCTTGGATAAAATTTCTGCCTTTCATTCTGATTAGGTCAATCTAGGTTACATGTCCATCTTTGGAACATTAACCGTAGCCAGGGGAAGACCAAGCACTGAATCAATTGCTGGTAAAGAGTACAAGATTACCAGCCTTGATTGAGAACAGTGGTTCTCAAACTCTAATGTCATTCAGAATCACTTCTGGAGTTTGTTAAAACACAAATTTCTGAGACCCACATTTCTAGTTTTAGTAGTTTGAGAATAGGGTCTAATAATTTGTATTGCTAACAAGCTCCAGGTGATACTAATGTTGCTTATCTGGGGACCACACTCTGAGAATCACTAGTTAGACAAATCCTGATCTACGCTGGGACCTGGGGATGGAGTTAGCTTCCCCTGAGTCACAAGGGTCATGTGTGTGTGGTGGGGAGTGAACGTATGAACTCAACTGGGGCTCAGTTCAGAAGGAGGAAGGCAGAAATGAAAGATCCAAAGATAACCAACAGTATGTCCTGCACAGTTAATCAAGAACATGATCGTGCCTTATAGATTATCTATTAGGATTACAAAATGCAGTTGTGATCCAAGTTAGAAGGATACAATTATATGATAAGAACAAAGACTTTTCAGTTCAAGGTTATGCCATAGATCAAATAATCAGTTTTCAACCAACAGGGATACAATATATGAGGTTTCTAAGGAAGATGAACACAGAGCTGTACTGAACCACTATGTAGAACAGCCACTCCACTCATCTCTTCTCATGACTTTATGGAGTCATTAATTTCTCTTCAAGTATAGTGCATAACTGCAAGGCAGAGTTACAAAGTGAAGAGTTTAAATTCTTTTCAGTGATGAGTTTAATTAGGGTCCTGTTTATAATTTTTACCAATAAAATTTAAAATATATTACAATCACAAATGCAAAATATGCTAATATAAAAATTAAAATAGTGGAGAACTGTATAAAGTAAAAACAATTCTCTCCCCCTCCCCAACTCCAACCTCACTTCTTGGAGTCAACCAATGATTAGTAGTGTGATACCCAACCTTCCAGAGAATTTCTATTCTGTGCATTTACAAATGTATACACTCTGATTTTTAAAAATAGGATCAGATGATATAAATTTATGGCATATACATATTTCATTCCATAACATAAAGTGGTCATCTTTCTATAAGGTAAGCATAGATCTACCCAGTACTACCAGTATGATTGTGTCCAGAGCAGGGATGCCTGTCCAAGGTGACAAGAGGAGGTGGAAATAAGCCATCAGTCTGTGAGTCTGCCAAGCTACATCCATCAGGAGGAAGTGTCTTTTTCTAACTTTTAGACAGGTGCTATATCAGCAGCCCTAGAAGTGCTTAACTATTTTTAGTACTTCATTGTACAAAACATATCATAATCATAATTTAGGCTGGGAGCGGTGGCTCACACCTGTAATCCCAGCACTTTGGGAGGCCGAGGCGGGCAGATCACAGGGTCAGGAGATCAAGACCATCCTGGCTAACGCGGTGAAACCCCGTCTCTACTAAAAATACAAAAAATTAGCCAGGCGTAGTGGCGGGTGCCTGTAGTCTCAGCTACTCGGGAGGCTGAGGCAGGAGAATGGCGTGAACCCAGGAGGCGGAGCTTGCAATGAGCAGAGATCGCACCACTGCACTCCAGCCTGGGAGACAAAGCAAGACTGTCTCAAAAAAAAAAAAAAAAAAAAAAAAATCATGATTTAATCTCATACAGACATTTGAATTGTTTTCAAGTTTTTGCTATTATGAATAACACTTCACAGATACCTTTAATCACTTGGGTCAAAGAAAATTGGTATTGATAACCAATTATTAAAAAACAATCCATTGATCCTCAGAGCTCCCTCAGCAAGCGGGGGTTATAAAGAAGAAAAGATGTCTTGCAATCTCCCAATCTGCTCCTTGTCCTTCTGCTCTCCCAAGACAGTATCAGCATGTGCTATGAGATGTCTATTTGTTTTAGAAATGAGACAGTTCTATTAATCTGGCATCCTAGACACCGTTTGCCAGCATAGAAAAGAGGAGCAAAGAGTTAATCATATTGTCACAAATTTTAGAAGGTTTGATCCCAACCAAGCTGTCATTTTTCTGTGTCTTTCTGCCTCTTAAAACACTTCTGGGCCGGTGTGGTGGCTCACGCCTATAATCCCAGCACTTTGGGAGGATGAGGCAGGTGGATCACAAGGTCAGGAGATCGAGACCATTCTGGCTAACACGGTGAAACACCGTCTCTACTAAAAAATACAAAAAATTAGCCGGGCGTGGTGGCGGGCGCCTGTAGTCCCAGCTACTTGGGAGGCTGAGGCAGGAGAATGGCGTGAACTCGGGAGGTGGAGCTTGCAGTGAGCCGAGATCGTGCCACTGCACTCCAGCCTAGGCGACAGAGTAAGACTCCGTCTGGAGAAAAAAAAAAACAAAACACTTCTGGACAGGTGTGGTGGCTCACACCTCTAATCCCAGCACTTTGGGAGGCTGAGGCAGGCAGATTGCTTGAGCTCATGAGTTCAAGACCGACCTGGGCAACATGGCAAAACCTCATCTCTACTGAAAATACAAAAAATTAGCTGGGTGTGATGGTGCGCACCTGTAGTCCCAGGTACTCTAGAAGCTGAGGTGGGCGGATGGCTTGAGCCCAGGAGGTGGAGGTTGCAGTGAGCCAAGATTGTGCCACTGCACTCTAGCCTGGGTGACAGAGCCAGACCTTGTCTCAAAATAAATAAATAAATAAATAAATAACTTTGTAAGCATCAAAGACACCCTTTTCAGTAGGGCATCACCTAAATGCTGAAGGCAAAACTCCTGTTTTTTTTTTTTTTAAATTTTACAATGTTTTCACCTTAAAGGAAATCACAGAGATAATGAAACACAATCCTGTTTCAAACATTTTAGCAGCTTTCCATGTTAACTTCAGATATCTACAAGTAAACATATTAAAATATTGAACCCAGTTGAATCCCCTTGGCGGGGTTCAATTAAAAATCACTACAAAGAAAGAGCACAATCTCATTGTGAATATTTACCATGTGTAATATGGTAAAGCAACTGGACATTGTTGATAGATAAGAGTCAGCAAGTCTACCAGTTTTTATTATCTGTTGCTGTAGACACCCAGGGCCCTAAATCATTCTTCTTCACCCCATGAAAGGCCGGAAACCTAATCCATGGTGAGCTGTTAATGACCTAATTTTTTTTTTATCCTCCGTGATTTTGAGTTCCTATGTAACATTTCATTCATAGAACTGGGATCCAAGCATCCCTGAGGTCTACGCAACATTTCTCCTTTTTTTAAAATTTATTTTACTTTAAGTTCTGGGATATATGTGCAGAATGTGCAGGATTGTTACATAGGTATACATGTGCCATGGTGGTTTGCTGCACCTATCAACTCATTGTCTAGGTTTTAAGCCCCGCATGCATTAGGTATTTGTCCTAAGGCTCTCCCTCCCCTTGCCCCCGACCCCTGCCAACAGGCCCCAGTGTGTGATGTTCCCCTCCCTGTGTCCATGTGTTCTCATTGTTCAATTCCCATTTATGAGTGAGAACATGCAGTGTTTGGTTTTCCGTTTCTGTGTTAGTTTGCTGAGAATGATGGTTTCCAGCTTCATTCATGTCCCTGCAAAGGACATGAACTCATTCTTTTTTATGGCTGCATAGTATTCCATGTTGTATATGTGCCACATTTTCTTTATCCAGTCTATCATTAATGGGCATTTGGGTTTGTTCCAAGTCTTTGCTATTATAAATAGTGCTGCAATAAACATACGTGTATATGTATTTTATAGTAGAATAATTTATAATCCTTTGGGTATATACCCAGTAATGGGAGGGCTGGGTCAAATGGTATTTCTGGTTCTAGATCCTTGAGGAATCACCACACTGTCTTCCACAATGGTTGAACTAATTTACACTCCCACCAACAGTGTAAAAGCGTTCCTATCTCTCCACAGTCTTGCCAGCATCTGTTGTTTCCTAACTTTTTAATGATTGCCATTCTAACTGGAGTGAGATGGTATCTCATTGTGGTTTTGATTTGCATTTCTCTAATGACCAGTGATGATGAGCTTTTTGTCATATGTTTTTTGGCCGCATAAATGTCTTCTTTAGAGAAGTGTCTGTTCATATCCTTTGCCCATTTTTTGATGGGGTTTTTTTTTTTTTCTTGTAAATTTGTTTTAAGTCCTTGTAGATTCTGGATATCAGACCTTTGTCAGATAGATAGATTGCAAAAAATTTCCCCCATTCTGTAGGTTGCCTGTTCACTCTGATGATAGTTTCTTTTGCTGTGCAGAAGCTCTTTAGTTTAATTAGATCTCATTTGTCAATTTTAGCTTTTGTTAAGTGTCTGTTCATATCCTTCGCCCACTTTTTGATGGGATTTTTTTTTTTCTTGTAAATTTGCTTTAGTCCTTGTAGATTCTGGATATTAGGCCTTTGTCAGAGGGATAGATTGCAAAAATTTTCTCCCATGCTGTAGGTTTCCTGTTCACTCTAATGATAGTTTCTTTTGCTGTGCAGAAGGTCTTTAGTTTAATTAGGTCCCATTTGTTTATTTGGGCTTTTGTTGTAATTGCTTTTGGTGTTTTAGTCATGAAGTCTTTGCCCATGCCTGTGTCCTGAATGGTAGTGCCTAGGTTTTCTTCTAGGGTTTTTATGGTTTGAGGTCTTGTTTAAGCCTTTAATCCATCTTGAGTTAATTTTTGTATAAGGTGTAAGGAAGGGGTCCAGTTTCTGTTTTCTGCATGTGGCTAGCCAGTTTTCCCAGCACCATTTATTAAATAGGAAATCCTTTCGCCATTGCTTTTGTCAGGTTTGTCAAAGATCAGATGGTTGTAGATGTGTGATGTTATTTCTGAGGCCTCTGCTCTGTTCCATTGGTGTATAAATCTGTTTTGGTACCAATACCAGGCTATTTTGGTTACTGTAGCCTTGTAGTATAGTTTGAAGTCAGATAGTGTGCTGCCTCTAGGTTTGTTCTTTTTGCTTAGGATTGTCTTGGCTATACGAGCTCTTTTTTGATTCCATATGAAATTTAAAGTAGTTTTCTAATTCTGTGAAGAAAGTCAATGTAGCTTGATGGCAATAGCACTGAATTTATAAATTACTTTGGGCAGTATGGCCATTTTCATGATATTGATTCTTTCTATCCATGAGGATGAAATGTTTTTCCATTTGTTAGTGTCCTCTCTTATTTCCTTGAGCAGTGGTTTGTAGTTCTCCTTGAAGAGGTCCTTCATGTCTCTTGTAAGTTGTATTTGGAGGTATTTTATTCTCTTTGTAGCAATTGTGAATGGCAGTTCACTCATGATATGGCTCTCTGCTTGTCTATTATTGGTGTAGAGGAATGCTTGTGATTTTTGCACATTGATTTTGTATCCTGAGACTTTGCTGAATTTGCTTATCAGCTTAAGGAGTTTTTGGGCTGAGACAACGGGATTTTCTAAATATACAATTATGTCATCTGCAAATAGAAACAATTTGACTTCCTCTCTTCCTATTTGAATACACTTTATTTCTTTCTCTTGCCTGACTGCCCCGACGAGAACTTCCAATACTATGTTGAATAGGAGTGGTGAGAGAGGGCATCCTTGTCTTGTGCCAGTTTTCAAAGAGAATGCTTCCAGCTTTTGCCCATTCCATATAATATTGGCTATGGGTTTGTCATAAACAGCTCTTATTATTTTGAGATATGTTCCATCAATATCTATCTTATTGAGAGTTTTTAGTATGAATGGGGTGTTGAATTTTATCGAAGGCCTTATCTGCATCTATTGAGATAATCATGTGGTTTCGTCATTGGTTTTCTTTATGTGATGGATTAGGTTTATTGATTTGTGTATGTTGAACCAGCCTTGCATCCCAGAGATGAAGCTGACTTGATCATGGTGGATAAGTTTTTTGATGTGCTGCTGGATTCAGTCTGCCAGTATTTTATTGAGGATTTTCACATCAATGTTCATCAGGGATATTGGCCTGAAATTTTCTTTTTTGTTGTGTCTCTGCCAGGTTTTGGTACCAGGATGATGCTGGCCTCATAAAATGAGTTAGGGAGGAGTCTCTCTTTTTCTATTGTTTGAAATAGTTTCAGAAGGAAGGATACCAGCTCCTCTTTGTACCTCCAGTAGAATTCGGCTGTGAATCTGTCTGGTCCTGGGCTTTTTTTGATTGGTAGGCTATTAATTACTGCCTCAATTTCAGAACTTGTTATTGGTCTATTCAGGGATTCAAATTTTTCCTGGCTTAGTCTTGGGAGGGTGTATGTGTAAGGGAATTTATCCATTTCTTCTAGATTTTCTAGTTCATTTGCATAGAGGTGTTTATAGTATTCTCTGATGTTAGTTTATATTTCTGTGAGATCAGTGGTGATATCTCCTTTATCATTTTTTATTGTGCCTATTTGATTCTTCTCTCTTTTCTTCTTTATTAGTCTGGCTAGCAGTCTATTTTGTTAATGTTTTTAAAAATCAGCTCCTGGATTCATTGATTTATTTGAAGGGTTTTTTCGTGTCTCTTTCTCCTTCATTTCAGCTCTTTCTCTTTCATTTCGGCTCTGATATTAGTTATTTCTTGTCTTCTGCTAGCTTTTGAATTTGTTTGTTCTTGCTTCTCTAGTTCTTTTAATTGTGATTTAGGGTGTCAATTTCAGATATTTCCCACTTTCCAATGTGGGCATTTAGTGCTATAAATTTCCCTCTTAACACTGCTTTAGCTGTGTCCCAGAGATTCTGGTATGTTGTCTCTTTGTTCTCATTGGTTTCAAAGAACTTCGTTATTTCTGCCCTAATTTCGTTATTCACGCAGTGGTCATTCAGGAGCAGGTTGTTCAGTTTCCATGTAGTTGTGGAGTTTTGAGTGAGTTCCCTAATCCTGAGTTCTAATTTGATTGCACTGTGGTCTGAGAGACTGTTTTGATTTCCATTATTTTGCATTTGCTGAGGAGTGTTTTACTTCCAATTATGAGGTTGATTTTAGAATAAGTGCTATGCGATGCTAAGAGTGTATATTCTGTTGATTTGGGGTGGAGAGTTCTGTAGATGTCTATTAGGTCTGCTTGGTCCAGAGCTGAGTTCAAGTCCTGAATATCCTTGTTAATTTTCTGTCTTGTTGATGGGTCTAATATTGACAGTGGGGTGTTAAAGTCTCCCACTATTATTGTGTGGGAGTCTAAGCCTCTTTGTAGGTCTCTAATAACTCATTTTATGAATCTGGGTGCTCCTGTATTGGGTGCATAAAAATTTAGGATAGTTAGCTCTTCTTGTTGAGTTGATCCCTTTACCATTATGTAATGCCCTTCTTTGTCTTTTTTAATCTTTGTTGGTTTAAAGTCTGTTTTATCAGAGACTAGGATTTCAACCCCTGCATTTTTTGCTTTCCATTTGATTGATAAATATTCTTCCATCCCTTTATTTTGCGCCTATGTGTGTCTTTGCACGTGAGATTGGTCTCCTGAATACAGCACATTGATGGGTCTTGACTTTTTATCCAATTTACCAATCTGTGTCTTTTAATTGGGGCATTTAGCCCATTTACATTTAAGGTTAATATTGTTATGTGTGAATTTGATCCAGTCATCATGATGCTAGCTGGTTATTTTGCACATTAGTTGATGCAGTTTCTTCATAGTGTCATTGGTCTTTATATTTTGGTGTGTTTTTGCAGTGGCTAGTACCAGCTTTTCCTTTTCATATTTAGTGCTTTCTTCAGGAGCTCTTGGAAGGCAGGCCTGGTGGTGACAAAATCCCTCAGCATTTTCTTCTCTAAAGGATTTTAATTCTCCTTCACTTATGAAGCTTAGTTTGGCTGGATATGAAATTCTGTGTTGAAAATTCTTTTCTTTCAGAGTATTGAATATTGGCCTTCACATTCTTCTGGCTTGTAGGGTTTCTGCAGAGTTTCTGCTGTTATCTGATGGGCTTCCCTTTGTAGGTAACCTAACCTTTCTTTCTGGCTGCCCTTAACATTTTTTTCCTTCGTTTCAACCTTGGAGAATCTGATGATTATGTGTCTTGAGGTTGCTCTTCTTGAGGAGTATCTTTGTGATGTTCTCTGTATTTCCTGAATTTGAATGTTGGCCTGTCTTGCTAGATCGGGGAAGTTCTCCTAGATAATATCTTAAAGTGTGTTTTCCAACTTGGATCCATTCTTTCCATCACTTTCAGGTACACCAATCAGTCATAAGTTTAGTCTTTTCACATAGTCCCATATTTCTTGGACGCTTTGTTTGCTCCTTTTCATTCTTTTTTGTCTAATCTTGTCTTCACACCTTATTTCAGTAAGTTGATCTTTAGTCTCTGATATCCTTTCTTCTGCTTGATCAATTTGGGTATTGTGTGCTTCACGAAGTTCTCATGCTGTGTTTTTCAGCTCCATCAGGTCATTTATGTTCTTCTCTAAACTGGTTATTCTAGTTAGCACCATCAGGTCATTTATGTTCTTCTCTAAACTGGTTATTCTAGTTAGCAATTCCTGTAACCTTTTTTCAAGGTTCTTAGCTTCTTGCTTTGGGTTAGAACATGCTCCTTTAGCTTAGAGGAGTTTGTTATTACGCACCTTCTGAAGCCTATTTCTGTCAGTTCGTCAAACTCATTCTCCATCTAGTTTTGTGCCCTTGCTGGGGAGGAGTTGCCATCATTTGGAGGAGAAGATTCATTCTGGTTTTTGGAATTTTCAGAATTTTTGCACTCATCTTAGTGGATTTATCCTCAAGATGAGGATATTCAGTGTTTTTTCCTCATCTTAGTGGATTTATCTACCTTTGATCTCTGAGGCTGATGACCCTTGAAAGGGTTTTTGTGTGGGGTCCTTTTTATTAATGTTGGTGTTACTGCTTTCTGTTTGTTAATTTTTCTTCTAACAGTCAGACCCCTCTTCTGCAGGTCTGCTGCAGTTTGCTGGAGGTCCAATCCAGACCCTGTTTGCCCGGGTATCACCAGCTGAGCCTGCAGAACAGCAAAGATTGCTGCCTGCTCCTTCCTTTGGAAGCTTCAACCCAGAGGGGCACCGGCCTGATGCCAGCAGAGGCTCTCATGTATGAGGTGTCTGTTGATCCCCGCTGGGAGGTCTCTCCCAGTCAGGAGGCACGGGGGTCAGGGACCCACTTAAGGAGGCAGTCTGTCCTTTAGCAGAGCTCTAGTGCTGTGCTAGGAGAATCCTCTTTGTCAAGATCCTCTGCTCTCTTCAGAGCTGGCAGGCAGGAAAGTTTATGTCCACTGAAGCTGTGCCCACAACCACCCCTTCCCCCAGGTGCTCTGTCCCAGGGAGATGGGAGTTTTATCTACAAGACCCTGAATGGGGCTATTGCCCTTCTTTCAGAGATGCCCTGCCTAGTGAGGAGGAATCTAGAGAGGCAGTCTGGCCACAGCTGCTTTGCCATGCTATGGTGAGTTCTGCCCACTGTGAACTTCTCAGCCTCCTTAGCAATGTCAGGGGAAAACCTCCTACTCCCGCCTCAGTAATGGCGGCCACCCCTCCCCCCACCAAGCTCGAGTATCTCAGGTTGTCTTCAGACTGCTGTGCTGGCAGCGAGAATTTCAATCCAGTGGTTCATAGCTTGCTGGGCTCCATGGGAGTGGGACCCGCTGAGAGAGACCACTTGGCTCCCTGGCTTCAGCCCCCTTTCCAGGAAAGTGAACGGTTCTGTCTTGCTGGGGTTCCAGGCACCACTCAGTTGGAAATGCAGAAATCACCTGCCTTCTGCATTGGTCTCACTAGGAGCTACAGACCAGAGCTGCTCCTATTCAGCCATCTTGCCAGATCTCCTATGTAACATTTCTTACTTTGAGGAGTTTACCTGATCTGACAGCATCCTGTTTTAAACAAATTTCCAATTGTTGGGATTAAGGCCTATACCAATTTGGGTGATTGTAGTGGCAATATAGAGAACCCAAATCAAATTGTCTTGAGCAATAAAGGGTATTGGCTTATATAAGTAAAAAAGACTTGAGGTGGGCTCGGCGTCAGGTAGAGTTGGATCAGAGTTTCAGCCTCTGCTTTCCTCCATGTGTCAGCTTCATCTTCAGGCACACTCTGATGATAGCAAAATGACTGCAGCACTTCCAGACTTCTCATCTCTACATTGCAACATCTAACCAAGAAAGGGCAGATTGACTTATCACTCCCTAAAATGTTCTGAAGTTCACTCTTCATGGACTGCTTAGATCATGTGTCTTTCCCTGAAATAATCACGAAGGCAGGGGAATAGACTGTGATGACTGACCTGGCCAAGGTCCCTTGCTCCTCCTTTTGTACAAGGTTAATGATAGCCTTTCTTAACTTCAGGGATCTCCAAACACAAACTGGAGGACTACTGGGAAGGAAGATGAGAGAGGCCTGCCTTAGGCCCAATAATGCCTTGAGAAATAGAACAGGAAAGCAGGTAACTTAAGTATAGCAGGACATGTTTTTTATGTTGGTATGTAAATCCTTGAGAGCTGGAGTAGTCCCTCCCTAGCCTGAAGCTCTTGGGACTCTCTGTCCTAGTGTGACCCTCTGGCTAGTGCCATCTTTGTTCCCAAAGGGTTGCACAGATTGCTGATCTTCATGTATATATGCATGAGGAGCTCGGGGAGAACTGGGAAACTGCAGTCATTCATTTGAGTTCTTATGTCTTGTATGCTTGGTAAAACCTGTTTGTTGGACTGGTAGTGAAAGCAACATCAGCAAAGTCCAATTGTTCATGCTCACCCATCTCTAACCAGCACACCCTTTGTGGCCTGGCCTCACTCTGCAGGGAGGTAACTACAAACAGCCACTACAATGACAGCGTCTCAGTGCAGGCCTTTCAAAATTAAAACTGATTCCTCACAGAAACATTCTCTGTTATGAAAATCATTCCTTACCTTGGCCGGGCGCGGTGGCTCACGCTTGTAATCCCAGCACTTTGGGAGGCCGAGGCGGGCGGATCACGAGGTCAGGAGATCGAGACCACAGTGAAACCCCGTCTCTACTAAAAATACAAAAAATTAGCCGGGTGTGGTGGCAGGTGCCTGTAGTCCCAGCTACTCGGAGAGGCTGAGGCAGGAGAATGGCGTGAACCCGGGAGGCGGAGCTTGCAGTGAGCCGAGGTTGCGCCACTGCACTCCAGCCTGGGCGACAGAGCGAGACTCCGTCTCAAAAAAAAATAAAAATAAAAAATAAATAAATAAAAAAAAGAAAATCATTCCTTATCTTTACTGCTTAGGTCCTGAATGAGATATGTAGTTTAAAACTTCAGAATTAAGTTCAGGTAAAGAAAGCATTGCCTATTAAAAAAATGGTGGCAAAATATTGGAATGGGTTACTAAGGGAGCCCATAGACTGTGCTTCTCTGGGGAAAAGTGAAAAACAGAAGAGCTTGTTGACAATGATAGTCTATTTATATATGGAAAAAATATGCCAGATTCCTAGGGGTGTCATTACATTGTGCTTTATTTTAGTGTGTTCTGCTTACAAAGGAGCAATTATCTTTCTGTTGATCCCTGATAGTATGAAAGTTTTCAATTTGACAAATTGTGGTGTGTATTTCACTTAACTTTTACTGAGCCTTTACCATGAGCCAATCTAGGAGCTTTGGCTGCACAAGACTTGGTTTCTGCTTGGAGGACACAGTCTAGTAGATGTAGACAGGTATGCAAACCAAAGTGTGCCAAAGGTGCTGTTGGTGTTCCAGTGACAGTGCTTCTCAAGGTAGTGTCCTTGGACCAGACTGATCAGATCACATGGGATTGCTTGCTTAAAACGCAGGTTCCTGGTCCCTAACCCCAGACCCCACTGAACCATACTGGAGTAGGATAAGGTGTGCAGGGATCTCATCAACAAGCTCCCAGGTGAAGCTTTGCACTCAGAAATTTGGAAATTGGTACAGGGTACAGTGAGGGCATAAAGAGGGAGAGAATGATCAATGCTACCTTGGCAGGGGTGGCGATCAAAAATGTTTTTATCATAGAGGTGATATTTCAGTTGAGCTTTAAAAAGATGAGGGCGAGTTTTAAAGACAGCCAGGGTCAGGAGGGGGCTTCCAGCCAGGGGAACAGCATGAGTAAAGGTAATGAGGCAGGAAAAGCATCATCTATTCCTCGGAAGGAGCATCACAATCTCCCTTGCTCCTGGGAAGGAGCTGAATGGGGAACAGCAAGTGGTGGCTTACAAGTACAAGGCTATGCTTCTCATACATGTGACATGTTGATTGCAAGCCAGTGAGGCTTTGTTCCACATCTTCCTTCTGGGACACAAGCAAAGAAGCAGCCAGATGAAGTGGAAGGGCTGCTCAGGCAGGAGAAAGAACATGGCAGAGCCGCACCATGACTGCTGAGCTTCTGCTCAGAAGCAGCACGTGTCATTTTTATTCACAGTCTGTTGGCCCAAAGAGGTCACATGGCATCAATGGGGCAGGGACATATAATCCAATCACAGGGAGGGGCAGCAAATATTTGGAGTAATTATACAATCTCCTATAGGTGGGAGTTAGTAGAAATCACTGAATTAACGGAAAGACATAAACTATCAAAAGAATTGAACAGGCCAGTCGCGGTGGCTCACGCCTGTAATCCCAGTACTTTGGGAGGCCAAGGTGGGTGGATCACAAGGTCAGGAGTTCAAGACCAGCCTGGTCAAGATGGTGAAACGCTGTCTCTACTAAAAATACACAAAAATTAGTCGGGTATGGTGGCAGGAGCCTGTAATCCCAGCCACTTGGGAGGCTGAGGCAGAGAATTGCTTGAACCTGGGAGGCGGAGCTTGCAGTGAGCCGGGAGCACACCACTGCACTCCAGCCTGAGTGACAGAGTGAGATTCGTCTCAAAAAAAAAAAAAAAAAAAAAGGAATTGAACACAGAGTACAACAATCTTTTTGAAGTTAGGTTTTGAGGGTGTGATATTGGGATGTTGAATCATCAATTTTTTTATTGGTTATATCTCCGCCTATTAGCCAAAGCAGGCTAAGAAATATATATAAAGGTGTTTCCCAGAGTGTGCTGCTTAGAACTCGCTGCTTCCAGGAGATGCTATGGGGTACTATGAGAACGGGAATTATGTAAGTAAATACATTTAGGAGACTTGAATTTTCATAAGGCACATTTAAGTGTTAAAATCTCCTGGAAATTCTTCAGTGGTAACAATTAATTAAATTTTTTAAAAAGTAACTTAGTTTAGTTTTAATACAACATTTCCCCTAGTTTATTTAATCACAGAATCCTTTTTGCGTAACACTTATTAACATGCTGCAGGACTTTTAACTTGAGAATCACACTTCAGAAAATGCTGAATGAAACTACATTAAAACAATATCAAAGACAATCTCAGTTTTCCTCGGTAACCACTCCAGGATTTACCAAAATTTCCTCTAAAAGAAATGTACTCTGGTGCTAATTTAGGTATATTACAGGCAGAGTCAATTTTCTGGTGCTACCTACATATATGTAATTATAGATGCGACCAAATGTCATAAAGCGATTTTCATAGGACTTCTCTGCTAATTTCTACTTAGATGACTACAGTTCAACAAAATGGGGGCTATATGACACCTTATACACCATAGATGCTTAAATATTTCTAAAGGTGGCACACAGTTGAATATAACCACAAACACTCAAAGCTTTATATGTACTCAGTCAAGCCTCTGGATTGAATAGGTTTGTAGCAATCTGCCAACGACTCCTTCGGAAATCTGAGTGAATGATTTGAGGTGTTAAATCACCGATTATGTTTATTTCTAACACGAGTCCATTCAGTTTGGTTTCCTAAAGACTTTTTGGAAGGATCATTGTGAGATTCCAGGCTACATACCGTTATTAGTTTGATACCTTAATGTTGAGATCTATCCATAATATTTTAAATTTTAAGACAGTGGTTTTTTTGTTGTTGCTGTTTTTTTCTTTTTTAACTTCTGGAACTCTACTCAGTAGCTTCATTATAGTCTAGATAACTAAACGTCTTAAGTAAAGCTACATTTATGATTGCTAATGCTAATTCTCATTCAATATCTGCATTACTTATATAGAACTTACTTCCAAAAAGCATTTGAAGAGGCAGCTCCTTAAGGGCATTCTAAGGGTCCCCCTTTCTACTAATCTCCCTTTGAGGCCTATCAAATGTTAGGAAGGACACTCTAGTGCTCAAGATCTTTTACCCAAAGTGTTTACTTTCTGTATTTTAATAGCTTCTTCAGTTCCCTTGCCTGTCCCAAATGGGTAAATGAAGCCTTGTAATTGTGTAAATAAAGAGTAAAAACCTGCAATTATGATATAAATATGTACTCAAATTTAAAGCAACTAGTTCTCAAAGACAAATGGATACAGGATCCTGCACCAGAATGAATCTGCTCAATATTGACATAGTGAATTGTCCTGAGAAGATTAAACCACAACTAGAAAAGCAGGCGGAGGGACAGTGAGTGACAGGGGCTTTATGGGGGGGCAGTGCCTCCCAGGGGGAGAGTTCATCTTCTTACTCAAAGAGACGCCTTCAGGGATCATGTAACTTGAATTCCCTGTGAATTCAGTGTCATCTTAGCTTGACCAGCTCTGGAAGAACATATTAACCTCCGCTTGTGATTTTCAGAAAACCATTCTAATTTAGCAAGTAATTAAGGGTCACATGTAGGACAAAGAGCTAGATAATCTTGGATTACCCACAGGAAGCTTTGTCTCCAAGGCAACCCCCGATGGAGGGGCTGTTAATGCGAAGGCCAGTCGGTTAATGAACTGGGAAAGGTAACTGGCTCCCAAACCTGTTAGAGCCAGGGAAATGGACATAACAATTATATTGCTACTGAATGACTCAGTGATAGAAAAGAAATGTTTCCACAGCCAGTGGAGGCGAAACGTTTAGAGAAAGGATATAATTGTCACTGTTCTGCTAGACCAAACCCACAGATCTAAAATTAGCCTGTTGTGAGTTCAAGCCAGGCCAATCTGTATTTATGAATTTTAGCCTAGTCGCCAGCTGAATCTTCTGGTTTCAGTGTTTCCTATGACCTAATTACCCCACAACCTGGTTTTTCCTGAGGGGCAGTCTCAGTTAGTACACTAGGCTGTGAGAGTGGCCCAAGGGAGTTTTGGAAGAGGTGACAAAACTTGTATTGTCCATCAGAGCCCTTGATACTCCATGCTGGGCTAAAAAATAAGATAGGGTTGCATAGAGAAGCAATATAAGAGGATTTTTAGACCAGGTTGATAAAGGTGGAAGAGAAGACTGCAGGCGACCCAGTGACGGAGATGCTATGATAAGAGGAAAAGAAAAACAAAGGCATTCCCATGAGAAAACCTGAGAGGGACAGAGTGGAAAATTTAAGCGCCCTCGTCACTTCCTCAATGCTTCTCTCTCTCTTTTTTCTAATGGTCAAATTTCGGTCTTACATTCTCTACGAAGCCTTCTAAAACTCTATGAGCTCTCATTTATTTCCTGTCTTTGAACACTTACTGAAACACACTGCACACTTACCTGTATGTTCTCTTTCCATGTTCATTAAGAGTCTCGTGTACCTGGGTATCATGTCTCTTGGCTTGTAAGGTAAGGGATCATGGGATATTCATTCAGCAGTCTCTAAATATTTACTAAGAATCTATTGTGAGGTGAGCACTATGCTGGCTGCTGGAGAAATAAAGATCAATAAAATACAGTGTCTGCCAGAAGGAGCTCATAGACTACTGAAAAATGTGGAGAAGCCAGCACGAGAGTGCAATAAACTCTGAGAGTGACATCCAAGCAGCTGGGTGTTCATCTGGTACAGTACATTCCTGGATATCGAGCAACAAGAAAGAGGAGCCAGAATGATTTATCACCAAGGCCAAGGTATGGCTGCCCATAATCAGCAACTCAAGAAACAAGTGAAAGCAGAGAGGATTGAACTTCTGGGTTAAGGCAGAAAAGGATAAAAAGCAAAGACATTTTGGCAAAGACTGACTATGATTTCCTACCCAGGAAAATAAGGCCAGTGTGGTGTGTTTTCCGCGTCTGATGAAGGACGTGCCCTTTTGAGCTAATTCTTCCATCAGGACAGATTTGAGGGTGTAAGGAAGGAAAGTGATGCTAAACTGATCAGATTTATACCACAGGGAATGGAAAGAGACGATTCACTTTAAATCTGAAACTAAATGGGGAAAGGACTGCTTTCACAGTTGTAGGGGACTCATCTTAAAATTCTCTGGAATAGAAGTATAAAGGCTGAAGGGACCTATTCGGATCTATGGATGATTATGTAGGAAACTATATTAATGATAAAGAAATAAACACCCAACGTCAACAAAAAGTGGAAAAGGCAAAAGGAAATCTATCTGATAGAATAAAGCTCAAAATGCTCTGGTGAGTTGAAACCCAAATAAGACAGATGAGTGAGAGGCAGAGCAGAGTCCCAAACAAGACTCAAAGAAATTTAGAGTTTTCAAGCCCAAAGGTAAAAAGTGAAAATGAGATACAGACTCCACCGAAGGCAATGGAAAACACCTCCTTATATAGTGAAGACACAAGAAGTCAGGGAAATCTGCTGCTTATTAGAAGGGCTTATGAGAAAAGCTCTATGATACTCATCTGAGATGTTCACACAGTTCTGTGTGCTTACAAAGGAAAACAGAACCGGCACAGGGAAAGGGGACATCATATTTTCCTTTCTTAAGGTAATTATAAACGGATACAAAAACCCCGGTGGGAAAAGTAGATGTGGAAGCAGACAATGAAGAAGCCAATTGGTAGGCTGAATTAAACTCCGGCAGTTTGTCTGATGGCTGTTTCAATGTCTGGAAGTCTTTGGGAAGGTGTTCCATGTCTATAATTCTGACAATAATTTATAGTATTCTCTGGGTGACATTTTAGATACACATGGCCGTATCTGAAAACCATGGGGACATGCAAGAGGAAGTCCTGAAACTGTAATCAACTCATTCATTCATTGAATACGCATTTATTGCGCACCTAGATGAACAGCACCTAGCACTGTTTTCGCATTAGGGATAGAGCAATGAATGAGAAAAACAAGGCCTTGGCGTCGTAGTCTTTTATGGGCCAGAGGGGAGAGATAGACAATAAAACTATCGACAAACTTTTAAAAATAAAATTTCAAATTGTGATATTGGTAAGTGCTGTAAAAGCAAATAAACAAAAACCAGAGAGGTGAGATAGAGAGACTGGTAGGTAGGAAACCTTGGTGGTTTAGGTAGAGGGCTCTGGGAAGCCTTTTGGTGGGGAAGACATTGGAGCTGAAGCTTGACGGATAAAGAGGCAGCTCAGTGAAGATCAGGGGGCAGAGAATCCCAGGCAGAGGGACAACAATGTAACGTCCCAGTGGCGGGAAAAACATGGCATGTTCAAGGAGCAGAAGAGAAGCCCAGAATGAAGGGAGTGTGGTCAGAAGTGGGAGAGTGGAGGCAGAGGAGGCTGGAAGGATTGACAGGGACCTGCTAACCATGGAAAGGGGTTTGAAGTATATTCTAACTGCAGTGGAAGTGACCAGAGGGTTTCAAGCAAAGGCTGCTATCATCTTTCCATGTGATCTCTGCTGCTCTACAAATCTAGTGGACCAGCAGAACTACCACCCGCGGGAAGATCTCAGATCCCACTGCAGACTGGCTGCAGCAGAATCTATACTTTTACAAAATCTCTGAATGCTGCATGCATACGTGAACTTGAAGAAGTACTTCTAGGATGATATCTATGCTTTAAAAAGAAAGACTCCATGGCACACCCACTAGGATGGTTATAATTTTTTTGAGAAGGAAAATAACAAGTGTTGGTGAGGATGTGGAGAAACTGGAATCTTTTCACGTTGTTGGTGGGAATAAAAAGTGGAGCAGCCACTGTGGAAACCAGTTTAGCTGTTCCTCGATAAGGCAAACATAGTTACTCACTTAGAACATTTCCACTTCTGGGAATATATCCAAAAGAATTGAAAACAGATGTTCAAAGAAAAACTTGTACATAAATATTCAGAGCAGCACTATTCACAATAAATGAAAGGTAGAAACAGCCCAAATGTTCATTTACTGATGAAAGGATAAACAAATGTGGTCTATCCATATAATGGGATATTATTCAGCCATAAAAGGAATGAAGTACTGATACGTGCTACAACAGGGATAAATCTTGAAAACATGCTAAGTGAAAGAAGCTAGACATGTTAGGCCACATATTACATGATTCCGTGTATATGCAATATTCAAAATAGGCAAATCCATAGAGACAGAATGCAGATGGTGGTTGTCAAGGGCAGCGGGGAGGAGAGAATGGAGAGAGACTGACTAAGGGGTACAGGGTTTCCTTTAGAGGTGATGAAAACCCAAAACTAGATAGTGGTGATGGTTGCACAACACTGTCAATGTACGAAGTGTCACTAATGGTAAATTTTGTGTTATGCGTATTGTACCATAATTTTCAAAACAAGACTATAAAGAGCAAGGGCAAAAAACACACCAAATGGTAGTTCTCCAAGAGCTATTGTGGGGTTAGTGGGCGGTTGCTAATGGTGTCTTAATTTTGTAGTACTTCAGTAATGGTCTGGATACTAAAAACTTTAAAATGCACATACATTGCTTTGAGAAAACACCAAGCTAATAGACCTAGTCAGTGTCTTGTTGAAAACTCAAACAAAAATGAACAAAGCTGAATTAGGTCCAAATCAAGTAGAATGCAGTTCAGCAAGATTGAGAAGAAGAACTGAACAGTTGTCAAGGGCAGGAAGATGAAAAGAGGTGCAAGAGATAAAAATCGAGGAGTCAGGAGCATGGCCACTGGAATCCGGAAGAGAGCACTGTGGACAAAAGGTCAATTTCAGTAACTGGATTCATACATGAGTGAATCACAGATCACACAGAAACCATTGGGTTCCCTTGCCATTCCATTCAGCGTCGCTTACCTGCATTCTCAAATTGTGCTTCCAACTCTGGGGTTTGCACCTGGTAACCTGAAAAACAAAGAACCATGGATTGGTTAGATTTACATATTAACACTTAGGAAGAGAAGGTATTGCATATTCATTCATTTGTTCATCCCCTACTTCCTACTCCCTACCCCCATCCAATCTTCTGGTCACCTACACTACT